>NC_142696.1:40897121-41200151 GCF_029641045.1 Salvia hispanica
GAATCAGGCTCAGAAGAATTATGACACCACGGAGAAGGAAATGTTGGCTGTCGTATACTCGTTTGAAAAATTCCGACCCTACCTCCTTGGGTCGAGGGTTATAGTTTTCACGGATCACGCAACAATAAAGTACTTACTGGCTAAGAAGGAGTCAAAGCCGAGATTAATCCGATGGGTGTTACTCTTGCAGGAGTTTGATTGGGAAGTAAGAGACAAAAGAGGAACGGAGAATAGAGTAGCTGATCACTTGAGTAGAATACATCAAGGGGAAACAGAAGAGGCCATACCCGATGCCTTCCCTGAGGAGCATTTGTACTTTCTGGAAAAATTTCCTTGACCACTTAACTGTGAAGCAGTTTTAGCTTTAACCGGTCTAGGGGAATCGGATAAGGGGAAGCGCACACTGAACGCAGAACCGTGGTTTGCTGATTTAGCCAACTACTTGGTCACGGGAGAGATGCCAAGTTCAGACGAAGTTTCCCGGGCCCAGAGGATGAAGATTAGAAGCGAAGCTAAATATTACTTTTGGGACGACCCTTACCTGTGGAAAATGTGCTCAGATCAAGTGATTAGACGCTGCATTCCCGAATGGGAGCAAAAGGATGTGTTAATTCATTGCCACACTTTGGCATGTGGAGGTCACTTTGGACCGAGGAAGACAGCGAGGAAAGTTCTGGACAGCGGTTTTTATTGGCCGACGCTAAATAGGGATGCCTTTGAGTTCTGCCAATATTGCGAGAGGTGCCAACAGACAGGGGGAATTTCAAGGAGGGACGAGATGCCTCAGGTCCCGGTGATCGTGTGTGAAATTTTTGATGTGTGGGGAATGGACTTTATGGGACCGTTCCCATCATCTTGTGGGAACACGTATATATTGGTTGCAGTAGACTATGTGTCCAAGTGGATAGAAGTTAAGGCCACCACAACATGCGAATCGAAGGAGGTGGCAAAATTTTTGAAGGCCAATATTTTCAACAGATATGGAGTTCCTAGGGCCATCGTCTCAGATCAAGGAACTCATTTCTGTAATCGTACCATCGAGGCTCTGATGAAGAAATATAATGTCCACCATAGAGTGTCAACTCCGTACCATCCCCAGTCTAATAGCCAAGCAGAGATTTCTAATCGCGAGATCAAGGCGATATTGGAGAAAACAGTTAATCCGTCGAGGAAGGACTGGAGCAAGAGGCTCGGTTACGCATTGTGGGCCTACAGAACTGCTTTTAAAACGCCTATTGGAATGTCGCCTTACAGGCTTATATTTTGGCAAGATGTGCCACTTACCTGTTGGTATTGAGCACAAGGCGTACCAGGCAGTGAAAGAGTTGAACATGAAAGCTACAGCTTGCGAAGAAGAGAGGAAGTTACAATTGCAAGAATTGGAGGAACTTCGGCTGGAGTCATTTGAGTCTGCCATGTGGTACAAAGAAAGGACGAAGTTATGGCATGATAAGAATCTTCGGGTCAAGGAACTTCATGTGGGACAGAAGGTGCTCCTTTTCCAATCGCGACTCAAGCTAATGCCAGGAAAATTGAAGTCTAAATGGATCGGCCCATATACCATCGTCGGCATCCGCGCAAACGGAGCAGTGGAGATCCAGGGAAGTGCTCCTAACTCTTTCCCTTTTCTTGTTAATGGTCATAGAGTGAAAGTCTATAGGGATAATTCCGAGTTGTGTGTGGTGGACGAAGTTCTACTACATGCACTCCCAACTATCGCCTAGACGGACGAGGAGATATTCTCGATGAATTCCTGGGTCAAGTAATAGGTTAACAATTTTGAAAATACAAACTGAACCAGGGAATCTCGGGAAAACTCTAAAGAAGTGTGTAAATAGTTTAATTACTTTTCAAACTAAAGAAAATCCAAAAATATTTTCGAAGCACCAGACTCCGAAGGAAACCGATACTTTATACTCTAACCTTGACCTGGGGGTCTGGAACCTTCAATTTTTTTATTAAGTGTAGGGTCATGATCAAGGGAATCATCTAGAGGAGAATCTGAAGGAAGAAGTCAAGGAAAACTTGAAGGAAGAGGTCAAGGAAGGACGGAGATAATTTGAATTTCAAAATCTGCCGATAATTATAGAAGTTGTACGGTTGCTTACATCATGCCTGCAACTGCACCATCCTTTCATCAGAAAAGCAACCGTCGCTTCTCTCTCTCTCCAATAATCCCAAATCGACGAAAAACTGAATTTACTCTCCCTTCTCTCTACTTTCATTCTCTCTCTCTAGAAAACAAACCCTAACCCAAATTCGACCCAGTTTTTTTTGTCAATTTCAGATCTGCAGTGATGGATTCAACCCAACTCACCGGAAGTTCACAAAGAACGGTGTACGACCCAGCCCTGTTAGCGGAATTGACGCAGAAATTGGGGAGCGTCGAGAAAGCAAAAGAAGTATATGTCATGTTCGCCGCTAGCCTGATGACGTCCGCGCCGGTCGTACCACCACTGATAATTCCGGCAGACTCGCCTGCACAACCGGCGAATCTTCGTGAAGAAAGGCCCGCAAGATTCTGAATCTCAACACGCAGAAACCGCTTCACAGGAGGCGGAGGAAGAGGAGGCGGTGCACGAACGGCCGGAGGAGGATAGACCAACAAACGGCGGAACAGATGAAGAGACAGAGAAGCATGGTGACGAGAACCCTAGTTTTGAGGGAAAGGAAGATGGTGAGGGGGAAACTCCTGTTTTAGATGAAGTTGTGGAGGGGGCAACCCCTATTGTGGACAGTACGATTGAGGGGGAAACCCTTATTGTGAAGGATGTTGCTGAGGGGGAAACCCCTTTGGAAACTGGGGATGAGACCCCAACTGATTTTAGGGGTGCGACCCCTGAATTCGTGGAAGAGGGGGCGACCCCAAGTGGTGTCTGGGGGGAGAATCCCATTTATATTGAGAGGGCGACCCCGAGAGTGGAACGTGAAGGGGAAACCCCGGAAAAGTTGTTTGAAGAAGCAGATCTACTTGCGACTGGAGTACCGGAGCCCGAGGGAGGGCTGAAATTGATTGTGGACCTGGTGGGTGACCAGGATGAAGATGAACCCAAGATAGACGAGAGGGCCAAAAGGAGGCGCACCAGGAGGAGTCTTCTCGATGAAGTCGATGACTTAGTTCCTGATGCTGCGGAGGCAGAGGAACGCCGCCTGGCCAAGGAAAGGGCGAGAAAAGGGAAGGCGGCGGCGACCTCATCTACTCGGTCAAGGAAAGCTCCCTCCGTCAAGGAGGTCGAGGAGACCCTTTCCCCTATGACCGAGGATCCCTCTGTCGAGAAACAAGACGAGCCCATCCCTGAGCCCGATTATGAATCTGAAGAAGCTGAAGAAGAGCCTATTCCAGGACGTCCGGAAGTCTGGCTGACTAAAGAGCTGCTAGAGGAGATGAGGCAGTTCGACGACCAGAAGAGGGCCGCAGTGTACAAGGAAAGATGTAGCGCTAGGAAGATGGCCAAATCTGGGAAGCAGTACAGCTCAAGGGAGTTTAAAATGATTGCATGTGACAAGGAATTCCGCGCTTGTATCTATTCGATAGGATTTGAGTGGTTACTACAGCACAGCCAGGAGAGGGTGCCCGTGGATCTAGCAAGGGAGTTTTTCTCCACCTTTCGTTTAAAAAACACCACTGATCTTGACGCGGATTCAATAACGTTCAGGCTTTTTAATGATGAATATGAGATGAGCATCCGGGAATGGTCTCTGCGAATGGGGTTGTTTACCCAAGCCGAGGATGAAGAGGGGGCATGGAATGAAAGGATGATTGGAGTGCCGAATAACACGCCCGGTTTCAAGGTGCAAACGGCATGGGAACTGATCACTCACCCCAAGGTGGGAACATTTAAGTCCAGCTACTCCAAAGCCTCTCACATCGAAGACCGAATTCTCCGCTTTGCTCAGACGTTTGTCAGTTACAACTTGATGGGAACCGCTAATTCAGCTCTTACAACTACCGACCTCTACTTCACATGGTGCATGGCGAAAGGCGTGAAGGTGCACCTAGGCTATTGGCTGGCTCAGGCATGCCACCAAATGACGAGCAACCCTGCGCGTCATATGTATACCTGCCACCTCCTTGGCGCCTACCTCCAACGAAACATAGAAATGAAGATTGCCAAGGCCGCTCCGTTGGTAGTCATGTGCGAACCCCCGGAGGTGTTCAGTGTTGATTATTTTTTCTACAATGGGTTGCTGCAGACTCATGGCGCCAAGACCCTCTTCTACTCGTTAGGAGACAAGGTAAAAGCAGAGCCTGAGGAAGCCGAGGAAGTCATGCCAAGTGAAGAGGTTGAGGAGCTACGTAAGGAAGTCCAGGATGTGAAGAAGGAGATGCAGTTAATGAGGAAAGAAATGATAAAGGAACTTGGTGGGATCAGAAAGGAATTGAACGGGAATCGGGAGGAAGTGAAGACCCTGAGGGGCAACATTGCAGATTTGGCGGTGAAGTGCGCCAAGCAAAATGATCGAATGACGGAAGCGGTGGAGCTTTCAATGATGATGTTGAAGTGGTTGCAGCAGACACTCCCCTTGATCCAGTCGAAGGTAACTCCTGGGTCCAGCAGTGAGGTCAAGCAGCCCATCCAGAGCAGTCCCTCCGTCAAGCAACCGCAGCAATCGCTCAAGCAGTTGATCTCCCCGCCCGTTCCCAAACAAGTTCCAGCCCCATCTAAATCAAAGTTTATAGTGAGGAAGCCAGTACCCGAACATTCGGCATAGGAAGAGGAAGAGCTGGAGCAGCCAGCAAAGAAGAAAGTAAGGATAACCCGACCCGGGATCCCACCCTAGTCTGGCTCTCGAGGGAGCCAGCCCCAGAAGTGAATCACCCCCCATGACCAAGTAACTTTTAATTTTCTTGCTTTCCGTTATCTTTTTTTATATATATTATTTCTGTTACCTTTTTGTGTTCTGTACTTGTCTGTGTCTTCTCCCACTTAGCCCACTGCGTGTTCTAAGTGTGAGAAGTTTGTATTTTCTGTTTGATGTGTTTTTTTTTTCTCCCACTTAGCCCAATGCTTGGTCTAAGTGTGAGAAGTTTTTGTTTTTATAAACTGTTGATATTGTTGCATTGATTTCTCTGTTTCCCCCCTTCACGACGATGGCTTGGGGACAAGCTTGAGTGAAGTGGGAGGGGGGAGAGGAGTCAATGCATGAATTTGTCTGCATGTTAAGAGTCTTTAGGTCTAAGTTTTGTTGTGTCGCATGAGCCAGTGAATATAATACGACATGATTCCCTTAGTGAAAGTAATTGAAAGTAGGAGGCATTTCAACTTAGAAGCTTTTTCCTTTAATAAGCCAAGTCAATCTGAGTGAAGTGAGAACGATGGAGGATTCCTTTGCTTACTTAGTTGTGAAGCCCTACTATAATAGCGAGTTATAAGCCTTAAATAACTTCGAGCTAACACATGTTTAAGGTCCGCCACTGAATGCTTAGGGAAAAGAGTTGTGAAGAAAAAAAAAATAGGAAATAGGGTTATGAAGGTATAAGCTGGACGAAGTCCAGGGTAAGGTGTTATAAGCTGGACGAAGTCCAGAAGAGAGGAGGAAATGGAGGAATAAGCTGGACAAAGTCCAGAGGAAAAAAAGAGAGGAGAATATATATATATATATATATATATATATATATATATATATATATATATATATAAGGAGGAATGAAGTTGTCTAAAGGGCAGGAACAATAATAGCCTGACCCAGGAAAAAGGAGGAACTTTCATAACCCGACGCTTCAGTGGTGTGGCAATAACTTAAGAGAGAATCGATCCTAACATCCCTGGTGAGAAATGAGTGATCGAGTGAATCTAACAATTGGGTAAGAAAAAGGGCTATCTTGACGAGCTGACAGATTGGCTAGGTAGAGGAAGGGAAAGGGCCTATTTGGAGGAGTGCAACCTATTGGATTGAACTTAATCTTGTGGGAACGGTTGCCTAAAAGTTGAAGCTAGCTCATGCATATGTGTTCATGTGTTTATGTGTTTGTATGTTTTTTCTTAAACTTTTTTTAAGTTTTAATTTGTGTCTAGGTCTAGGAGTCTGTCTAGAGTCTAAAGAGTCGGTCAGGGGATAACCTTGCTTGAAATTCGCCTTATTCCATTTTTTTCTTGTCTTTATACTTGAGGACAAATATGGTTTAAGTGTGAGCAGTTTGATAAGGCTAATTTCATGCATCGGTTATATGGTGAAAAGCGTTACATTTTGCTGGGTCTAACACGGTTTATAAGCCAGGTGTGTGACAGAATCGCTAGATCAAGGAGGTGCTGAAGGAAACAATCTAGCGAAGGAATGAAGTAAAAAATGAGCAGAACTAAGGAAAAAGAAGGCGTGAAGGAGGGAGTCAGTAGCTGAGGGCAACAAAGTCTATCTATACCTCGTTGGGCCCCACTCCAACGCCTATAAATAGAAGAGCATGCAACACACAAAGGATCACTTTTTTTTTCGCTCACTCTTAGCTCACACACATAACACACACTTGGGAATGGAAGATATAGGGTATTTTCGGTTCCGAGGGGGTTTGTTCTTCAGAATTTCAGTCGCAACACCGTCCGCCTGAGGGTGAAGATACAATCTCTTTAAATTTCAGTTTGTTTGCACTTTTACGGTCGAACTTCACTTTTGGGAGTCGATTCGGTTGTTGATGCTACTGATTATCTATTCACTTCTGTTTGTTTGCGTTTATCTGTGATTTTTCAAGTTGATTTACATAGATCCTGCTGTTGAGAGCTTATATTGACAGGTTATATGTCGATCTTTGTTTTTGCTACGGTGGTACTCGATCTGGGAATTTGGTGATAGATCTGTGGTTTGTTGATTGATTGGAGGTTGTTGTTTAAATCTGAAGTTAGGAAATGTTTCTTTTGGTTGGAGTTTGTGTCGGACGCTTGGATCCGGAGTGGATTTAGCGTCTAAGGTTGGATCCGAAGCGAGGAGGTTGAGTTGTGCATGGATTTTGAGTTTTCCGCTTGCTTTCTGTTTTACTTCGTCTAGCATCTGTAGATCTGTTTAGTTCTTCATTGTTACTCATTAAAATGGTTTAGATTCAGTCTGCTCTGTTCCGATTTTGTTCATGTTATTTTTATTCTGAGTTTTTGCGCAATTTGGTTGAAGAAGATGATGTCGTTGTTAGTTAGTACCAGAGTTAGTTGTTTTGCCAGCTTTTCGTCCGAACTCTTTTTCAGTCATGGTCCCCACAGTCAGTTTGTTTCCCAGGTCTAGGTAATTAGAGTAGTTTCTTAGATCTAGTGATAGTTCGGGTAGTTTTCGTGCATACTTTTGTTGTTTCGCCTAGATCTAGCTGTTAGCGTAGCAGTTTTAAATTCCCAAGTTATGTTTCTTTTCCTCAACCCAAGAAAAATGCGTGGCAGCAGCCAACCCCAAAAACAAGTCCAAACGACCAGGATTTTCCAAACAAGCATAGAAAATCACATACCTTTTTTCATCAATTTTTTGTCCTAAGACGGCTCCCACAGCGAAATCGCTTGCATCACACATTATCTCGAAAGGATGGTTCCAGTCTGGTGCCCTGATTATTGGTGCTGATACTAACATGTCCTTAAGCAGCTGGAACGCCCTCTCGCATCCTTCGTCAAAGACGAATTCCACATCATTTTGTAACAACCGAGTGAGTGGTTGAGCGATTTTTGCAAAATCCTTAATGAACCTCCTATAGAACCCTGCATGGCCTAGGAATCCTCTTACCTCTTTTTGGATCGTGGGGTATGGTAATTTTGATATCACATCCACCTTTGCCTTGTCTACCTGGATACCCCTCTCAGAAACCACGTGACCCAGGACAATGCCTTCAGTCACCATGAAGTGGCACTTCTCGAAGTTCAACACTAAATGCTTTTCCTGGCATCTCTGCAACACTAGATCAAGGCTGGCTAAACAAGTATCAAATGAGTTCCCATAAACGGTGAAATCGTCCATGAATATCTCAATGCATACTTCCAACAGATCCGAAATGGCATTCTTCGGTATGCATATGTGCCATAAGGGCACGTGAATGTGGTCTTCTCTTGATCCTCTGGATTAACGTAGATTTGGAAATAGCCGCTGTATCCATCAAGGAAACAAAAATACTGTTTGCCTGCCAATCTCTCCAGCATCTGATCAATGAAAGGTAAAGGAAAATGATCCTTCTTTGTGGCTTCGTTCAACTTCCTGTAGTCGATGCACATCCTCCATCTTGTCACTAATCTGGTGGGTACCAATTCATTCTTCTCATTTTTGACAACTTGTATCCCAGACTTCTTTGGCACCATATGGACAGGGCTGACCCACTCACTGTCAGGAATGGAGTAAATGATTCCTAAAGCAAGCAACTTCAATACCTCCTTCAGGACCTCCTGTCGCATGTTCGGGTTCAGCTTCCGTTGTGCATCTCGATGAGCCTTTGCACTTTCTTCTAAACGGATGTGGTGCATGCAAAGATCCGGACTTATTCCCACCAAATCTGAGAGAGTCCACCCTATTGCCTTTTTGTTCCTTTTGATGACCTCCAACAACTCCTCCTCTTGTTCCTTGGTCAAGTTGCTGTTGACTATTACTGGAAATGTCTCGTCCTCCTCCAAGTAAGCGTACTTAAGGCCTGGTGGAAGTGTTTTCAGCTCTTTTTTCGTTCCATTCGTCTCCTGGGGCAAGGGATATTTGTCTGAAATTTTCGGTAAAGTCTCTTTCCCCGACCCAAGAGATTTTTCCAAGCTGGCCACATAAGCTGATCCCTTGGACCTAGCTGATTCCGGGTTTCTGCAGAATTCCATAATGGCCTCTGTGAGCTCTTCATCTGTCAATTCTTCTGTGTTCACTGCTGCACACCATCCCACAACTTCTTTGTCAATCGAATGGCTCAACTCCGAGTTGTCGATTTGTAGCCGTATCAATTCTGTCTCAAGATATTCTTTGACTAAAGGGTTAATAACATCAATAGCGTAGAGATTCTCAACATCTAAAGGTATTTTCATCCCCTCATCTATGCTAAAGGTATATTTTTCCCCATTATAGTCCAAGCAAATTGTTCCATCAAACACATCGATAATGGTCTTAGCCGTATGCAAAAATGGCCTCCCTAAAAGTACCCCACTAGACTCAGCAGACTCATTATCATTCATCTTGATCACGTAAAAATCAGCAGGATATAGAAATTCATGCACTTTGACTATAATATTTTCCAACACTCCTTCAGGGCAAATGCAAGTTCTATCTGCTAGCTGGATCACTACCTTGGTAGCAACCATTCTTACCCCAGTTAACTTCTTATAGATCGAAAGTGGCAAAACATTTATTGATGCCCCTAGATCACACATGGCATGCTCAACTTTGATATCCCCTAAAGAGATGGGTAATGTGAACATACCTGGGTCGGTGCATTTCGAGGGCATCCTTCTTTTCTGTATCACAGCAGACACAGTTTCTCCAATCACAATCTTCCCATCTAGCTTGGTTTTCCCTGCAATAAACTCCTTGATGAACTTACTGAAGGCGGACATTTTCAAGGCTTGCAAGAATGGCAAGTTGATTTCCAACTTGCTGAAAATCTCCATGAGATCCTCTGTATCATCCTTTTTCTTCTTCGCCTCCCCTCGATATGGAAATGGTTATGCTCGCTTTACTGCATTTGTGGAAGTCCCAGCCTGGGTTTCATCAACTGCTTTGTTTCCTTCCTTACTTACTTCCTCAGGTTCGGGGTCTAGGAAGAACGGGTCCCTTGATCGAGGTAGAGATCCCCCTAAATCTTCCTTCTGGAGGTCTCTCTGAACAATGATCTCCCTCGGTCCAGCGCCTTCCTCTTGCTGTTTCTGACTCTGTTTCCCTTCTTTAGCTTGCATAGGCACTTCCTCATCAGTTTCCAACGTCGGCCCTTCGTAACCCCGCCCAGATCTCAAGGTGATTTGACTAATGTTTGCTCGGTCTGGCGGTTTGACGGTAGCAGGAAGTTTGCCTTCATTCCCTCGCATCTCATTCAAGGAAACTGCGATCTGAGAAAGTTGTTTCGCCATCATGTCCATGGCGGCTTTTTGTTCAGACTGAGCATCTTGCAACTTGTGCACCATGTCATTGTTGGAGTGTAGGTTACCTTGCATGAACTGCTGTGAATTTACCAGATCATGGACCATGTCATCCAAACTCCGCTGTGGTCTGAAGTGGAATTGACCAGAATTTTTTCCTTGACCTTGGTTCTGTCGATAGTTGCCTTGATGATTGTTGTATTGGTTATTCGACCCTTGATTCCCTTGATGATTCGGTTGGGAGTTCTGGTAGTTTCCTTGATTGTTTTGCAGGTGGCACATAGGAGCTTCCTGGGTTGTTCTGATTTTTGTTTCCCCAATTAGCTTGGTCCTGATTCCTATACCCCAGCTGTAATTGTCCTTCTTGACCTTTCCCTGACCAGTTGGACTGCCTCTCCGGAGGGTGTGCAAAATTCGTGAGCTGGAAAGGAGGTGGCTGGCTTTGATCATGGTCAGTCCATCTAAAGTTTGGGTGAGTCCTCCATGGAGCGTCCCTCTGTCTTCCTTGATTCCAACTTCCCATCGAATTTGCTTGAGCTTGACACTCCCCTTCGCAGGGCTGACTGTAGTATGGTTGCAGTTGCCTTTCCTCTTGACCAGGGGATTTCTCAACTTCCACGTGTTGATCGAGTCCGGTGGAAGCCTTAGTAGTCAAGTGTTCGCCTCCCCTTTTAGGGCAAACGGTATTGCACGCAGACGGTAGTCCTCCTCCGTCGCCTCATTAGGTCGCTTCTGAATGCTACACAATTTGTTGAATTCATTTAAAAACTCATAAGGGCATTCCTTCCTCCGTCCAGAGAACGTGGGAAGAACTCCGAGCACATTTGTTTTGATGTCGATTGACCTCCGGCGTGGGTTCGAGACTATAGCGTGAGCGGGTTCACCGTCAAGATGAGCGGTGAGCGACCCTATCTCCGGATTGGGATCTATTAGATGGGCCATATTCGGGTCTTCCTCCTCCTCGGTCTCGGAATGCTCTGGTTCTGTTGACGATCCTGGGTTCTCCTCGGTCGACGAATTCCACTCCTTTTCACTCTCTGACTCGAACGGGAATGGATCCTCCATTCTCAATCCTGATCTAGTGGTGATGGTAGATGTAGATTCCTTGACTCGCCACTCGTACTGGCCACTCCCTGATCCAGATGTGCTTGCCCAACTCCCAGATTGAAAGCCTGTTCTCATAAACTGTCAAGGGAAAAGGAAATAACAGAAATTAAAATATTTACACCAAATCCTTAAATGAAATAACAACAAACGCCATCCATCCCCGGCAACGGCGCCACTTGAAAGGTTGGGTCTGTGGTCTACGTGTTCAAATAGGAAATAGCAGGTTCCCTAGATCCAGCAAGTCCACCAGATCACTCGGTCTAGGAACTCGTGGGTCGCGAGGAATCCTGGTCGTCGGACACACATAGCACTTTTTCTTTCAAAAAAACCCTCAACCACTTTACTAAACCTAGTATAGGGAAGTAGGGATCGATCCCACAGAGAAGGATGCGTAATACTCATGTTCAAGGATTTGGGAGTGTTTTTGGTGTTGGCTGCTGCCACGCATTTTCTTGGGTTGAGGAAAATCAAAAATTAACTTGACTTGGGAACTTTAAAAAAAATCTTAAACTAACATTTTAGTATGATTGGTCAGGTGGTTATACGAAAATAATTCAATGAATTAATTGATTGTGAATTTATTTCATTATCTTATCTTTTACATAAGCAATCTTCTATTTATCTATTTATCAATTTATCAGTTTATCCTATCCATTCAAGTAAATATTCAGAAATCTACGGGAACAAGTTCAGCTTTTCTTTAGATTGATAATTTTTGTTGAAATCTGGAAATAATTACAAATCCAACGCGATATTTAATCGCAGGAGTTATAAGATTTTTTTTAATGTGCATGTTTTTTAAATATCGGACGCAGAAGAAAATTAAAGAATCTTTAAATACGTCTAACATTTATAGATTAATTTGATGGTTTATTGGTTCGTATTTACAATTGCATTCTCTCTAATTGTAGCTCTAAATATATATAAAGATGGTTTTTTTTATATATCTGAGAATCTGAGATGAATGAATTTAAGGTACAAAAGAAAAGCACATCATTTTGTATTAATACTTTATACTACTATGGGGTTTTGTACTTTTGTTTTCTGAATCTAAATCAAAGCAATTTAGTTGATATAATAGTTTTAAACTTTTAGATAAATCTAAAACATATGAAATTGCAAGTAATTCAGAATTTTGGATTTATCTTTTATTATCTTCATTTTCGTCGGTCTTGAAATCATCATGTGTTTTTTTAATGTAAATCCTCTGCATTTTGTCTTTCCTGTGGATGATTGTATTGTAAATAAGTGGATAAAGTTATGAGATTATAAACTTTTGATTTGTACTGTAATTGAGAAAAGAGCTGATGTGGCGCCACGTGATGCTCTATGATCCACTGAAACCAATTTAGCACGTGGAAGTCATTTATTCGATCACTGGTTGTATTCATCTTTCATTTTTTTTTATCGTATTAGTATTTATTTTGGTCTTACATTTTGTCCAGAACCGGTTCCCTGATTTTCGGTTAACGGAACCAGAATCGGCCGGTTAATTGAGGAGCTGAAAATCGGAAATCTGATTCCGATTCTGACTGGAACCAACCGATTCCTAACCGAGAATCATGAGATTACAATTTTATTCAATAACGACATGAATATTATTGTATTTTTGGTGTGTTTATTTGAATTTTCACGTATTATTTGCTATATTTCTGAATGTTGGATTTTTTTTTTAGTATTGAATTATTTAAAGTTACAAATAATTTCAGATCAAAAGTACACATCAGTTTCGGTTCTTTAACCGGTTGGTTCAAACCGGAACCGATCGATTTCAGTTCCAAGATTTATGAAAAATTGAAACCGATTAACCTGTCCGGTTAGGGTTTAAGTGTGATGACATGTTAGATTGAAGTGAATTTGATTGAGTAGAATTTTCAATCCTAATTTTATTTTTTACTATCAATTTAAATCAATCTAAAATTATGATTATGCTAACACAAATTTTATACTACAACTTGGTCTAGTATATTATAATGTCAAAACACATTTCGTCAATTTTAATTAGCATTGTTCATTGATATTAATTCTGACTTTTGCCATATAAATTGACGGAGTCGATTTTAATTTTAACTAACTTCAGCATATCTCGAACATAAAAAGACTAAAAAAAAGGAAAAGAGAACTCTATAGCTAGATCAATACGCGTGCATACATACAACTGAATTTAATTGATTAATAACATTGTCGGTTCGAGTATAACTCAATAGAAATATCGTTGCATTGCCATATACGAATATTAAATTATACTCTTTCAATTATTTCCAATTTTCCACTTTAACATTTCAGCTTTTCAAGTTTCAGAATCTAATTACTGCACGTCATCGTTTAATTGTTTGTTATTGCATTTGCGTTGAGTCTTTGACTAAGTACTCACCATTTACTACTGAAATTTAATTCAACTGTTAGAGAAATTATACGATCGAGTTCAATTAACTATATTCCAGGATTTTTATTAAGGGTAAAGATAAATTAACAAAAATTGTACCTATAAAATACCCTCAAATTTTAAACCGGTTTTTATTTAAACCGGTTTTCTTGTTAATTATTATTTCTTTAATTAATTGCCCTTTTGCTATATTTGTAAAGTTCAATCAATATCAAATTACATTAATATATATGGAAATAGAGTATGAAAATATTAAATATGGATGATCACTTCAAAATAAAGTGCCACTTATTTGGAGAGATCGCATAAATCGAGGTTACACTAATTGGTTGATACCATTTTCATTTTTCCTAAAGCATTAAACATTACTATTTAATAAAAAAAATTGAATAAAAAATAGTATTATTATTTTATTGGATGGCAAAGCATTACGAAATATTTAATAAGAAAATATTTGAATGCAAAATATTAGTATTATTATTTGGTTAAACGATAACATTAAAAAACTAAGTATACATGTAGTTGTTTATATAGTACAATGTAACTTATAATTTTAAGAGTTATTTAATAATAAAATAATTAGATAAAAAATATCGATATTATTTCGTTGGATTAGCAATAAGAGATTATGTACAAATGAAGGAGTAGCATTTTTTATAATTACAAATTAAATATTACTCCGTATTTAATAATGAAATAATTGAATGAAAATGACTACGATTACTCCAATTGATAATCACAATAATAAGAAATTAAGTACTACATATTCATTTAGTTATTTTTATAAATTGAAATTTTAACAATTATTTAATAATTAAATGTGAATGACAATAATTATTTCGTTGGATGATAAAGATTAAGAAATTAAGTATATAAATAGTCATATTTATAACTTAAAATTTTTATTTAAAAAAGTTAATAACAAAATAATCAGATGTGAATGACTATGAATAAATTGTTTGATGATAACACTAAGAAATTTAGTATATATGCATGTAGTTGTTTTTACAACATAAGATTTTAAGAATGATTTGATTATAAAATAATTGAATTAAAAATACTATTATTACTTATTTGGATAATAACACTGATAAATTATGTATATATGCTTGTAGCCATTTTTTTTAATTCAAAAATTTCAAAATTATTTCATAATAAAATAGTTGGATGTGAACAATTGTGATTTTTTCATGTGATGATAATACTAAGAAGTTAAGGAATCAAAATAAACATAAGAATTTAAAAACTAACGAATTAGATTACTTTCTCTGATAGATATTTGGCAACCAAACATGGCCTAAAAAATCAAGCATATGTTCGTCCATGTTATTATTTTTATAGCTTAGAATTTTAAGAATTATTTAATAATAAAATTGTCAATGGTTATGAGTGACTATGATTATTTTGTTTGATGGTAACACTTAGTAATTAAGTATACATGCATATAGTCATTATTTTAAGTATATATTGATATAGTCATTTTTTTATAATAAGAAATTTAAAAATCATATAAGAATAATTAGATGCAAATGCCTATGAGTATTTCTTTTGATGATAGCACTAATTAAGAAATTAAGTATATATGCATGTAGTCATTTTTATAAGTTAGATTTTAAGAATTACTTAGTACTAAAAAAATAATTGGATGCGAAAACTATTGTTATTTCTTTTGATAGTAACACTTTTTAATTAAGAATATATTCATATAGTCATTTTTAGGTGTATAATTTACAAATTTTAAAATTTATTTAATTATAAAATATTGAATGTGAATGACTATGATTATTTCGTTTGATGATAGCACTAATTAAGAAATTAAGTATATATGCATGTAGTATTTTTATAAATTTAGAATTTTAATTAAGAATTACTTAGTAGTACTAAAAAATTAATTAGATGTGAAATACTATTGTTATTTCTTTTAATAGTAACACTTATTAATTAAGAATATATTCACATAGAAGATAATTTACAAATTTTAAAAATTATTAAATTGGAATATAATTTAATTGGATGTGAATGACTATGATTATTTCGTTTGATGATAATACTGAGAATTAAGTATGTATGCATGTAGCCATTTTATAATTAGAAATTATAAAAAATATTTATTAATAAAATAATTATTTCATTTGATGATAAAACTAAAAAATTAAGTTGAAGGAAGAAATATCCTCATTATTGTTAATGGAAGAATAAATTATACATCTAAAGTATATTATGTACGTAATTCGTTGCAATTTGCAAAGATGTAGTAGTAAATTATTTCCTAAAAGTGAAAACGCCGATTATGGAAAACTTAATTTTTCCTAAATGCTCATAGAAGGGTAATCACGTACTACATTGTTGTAATTAATTATGATTCATTTATTGTAAATATAAAATTCCTAAAATGTCCAACTTTGTATATACAATTTTTGTTAATTTATCACTACCCTTTTATTAAATCTTTCAATAGTTATTCAAGAATTATACTATGATCTATCTATGATTATACATTATTATATTTTATTTTTTATTTATCCTTACATGTGGGGTTATTAAATCTTTCAATAGTTATTTAAGAATTATACTATGATCTATCTATGATTATACATTATTATATTTTATTTTTTATTTATCCTTACATGTGGGGCTATTGTCTATTGATATGTCCAGAGATTTTATTTATTATTTTTTATATTCCCTAATTTTGACTTTTATTCTAATTCCAGAATAATATATTAAAATGATAACCAATCATCATCCAAGAATAGACAATAGCGTCCTAATCTTAATAAAAATATCAGCCACGTCAATTCTAATCTTATTTTATGCTACAATATTCCATTTTTTGTTGTTTTTGTTTTTGTTTTGGTTAGAAAATTTAAATATTCAATGTATATGTGTACTTTAAAAAGTTAAATACTCCCTCCGTACCAGTTTAAGAGTCACTTTTAGAATTTTCCATATTTGATCATATAATTTTACCCCATTTTTCATCAAAATTACATAAAAATGTCATTATCTATATTAAAATAAATCAAAACAAAAATCAAAAGTCAAAAAGGGACCCACCTTCAACCAACTCCACAATTTCACTTCATTTATTACACACTCTACCATCTCATTTCATTTATTACACACTCCACCATCTCACTTCATTTATTACACACTTCAACTCTTTCTTAAAATCCGAGCCATAACAATAAGTGACTCCAAATATGGGACAGATGGAGTATTAAAAATAAAAAAGTGAAAGAAATGGATGACTGATACTCTTGATATTTTTAAATTGCGTGCACAATAAGGAATGTCAAGCTTCCTGGGTCCAGAGAATCCACTAGATCACAGGGTCTAGGAACTCACGGAACACTGGAAGATCTCGGTCGTCGGACACACAGAATATCTTTTCAAAACCCTCAACCACGTATACTAAAATTAGTATAGGGAAGTAGGGATCGATCCCACGAGGACAGATGCGAAAGTATGCATTCAAAGGGGTTTTGGGTGGTATGGCTGCTGCCACGCAACTTGGGGTTGAGGAATTTATACTAGACTTGGTAATTGAAATTTGCTACGCTAACAACTAGATCTAGGCAGAAATAGGAAATATGCATATAAACTGGAACAAGCGAGACAATATCTAGATCTAAGAAAACTATTCCCTAAATTACCTAGACCTGGGAAAACAACTGAAGGTGGGGACCATTTTCTGAAAAAAGTAGAGTACGGTTAAAAGGCTGCAAAATAACTAACTAAATGACTAACTAACAACGACATCATCTTCTCCAACCTTTGGCATGAAACAATCAGTAAAAACAGAGAGATGACGTAAATCGAAACGAAGCAGACTGAATTAAAAAGCAGTAAAACGAAGAACAGTTAAAACTAAAACAGATCTACGCTACTAGACGAAGCGACATGAAAACGAAAGCAGAAATCAAAATCCATGCACAACTCAGTTTCCCCTGTTCAGATCCATACTTCGGATGCTAAATCCACTCCGGATCCAAGCATCCGAAACAACCTCCGTTCAAAATCATCTCCATAACTACAGATTCGCCGATTCACCACAGATCAACAACTACAACTCTAGATCAACAACTACAACCACAGATCAACAACATATTTCCCAGATCAAGTATATAAACATCGAAACAACAGAAAATAACCATCAACCTTCGAAATAAAACTCCCCAGAACATAAAATCAACGTAGATCAACACAAATCAACACCATCATGACATAAAATAAACTTCATAGAATAACGATAAGTAGCAACGAGCAGTCGACTTCCAAAACGTTGAAGTTCGACGGAAATCAAAACGCAAAAAAACTGAAAAGTAAACGATTGTATCTTCGCCCTCCGTGAGGACGGTGTTGCAACAGAATTTTTCCGAAGATGAAATCTCTAACTACCCCAGGATCCCCATTCTCCCAAGTGTGTGAGTGTGTGTGTGAGCTGAGAGCTAAATCATGTATATATCGTGTGTTGCATGCTCCTCTTTATATAGGCGTGGAAGTGGGTCCAGCAGGGGCTCTTTTGTGTGAATTGTCTTCTTTGCCCTCAGCTTTGGACTTCCTTCGTCTAGCCATTTTTTTCCTTAATTCTGCTCACTTTTCGTCTCTCTCCTTCGCTGGTCTGCTGCCTTCAGTACTTCCTGGACTTAGCGAATTCCTTCACACACCTGGCTTAAAATTTGTGTTAGACCCAGTAAATGGTGACTTTTGATCACATAACTGATGCATGAAATTAGCCTTATCAACGACCCATATATGCCATGCAAACCCCCCCGCCCCCACTTTAGTGATCCACTAAAAATATTTAATTACATACAATAAGAAACTCTAATTGATATCGACCCAAACATGGTAAATGACATTTACTTTATTTATAGAGTGATAAGAATTTCATTTCTTATATCTTACAAATAAAATGGATATATTATATATAGTTCAGAATATTGTGAGAATAAAGATAAAATAAAACGAACAAAAGTAAAAGACTTGGGCCAGAGCATGATTGGGCCATTCCGTTGTTATAACTCAAATGAATTAAAGTGTCAAAGAAATTAAGTTCAATATTAATTATGGATATTACTATTATTTTTATTAAATGTTAACCTCAAATGAAATACCAAAGATATTGCTAATCATATTTGAATAAACTGCATAGCATAAAGGATTAGTACCTGGAAAGCAATAAACAGGGCTAAAACTTAAAAAAATTTCCAATCATAACTGAGTAACTAAACCTAATAATATCAAACTCAGAAAAGGAACATATACTAGAAAATGCAAAAATGTTAATCCTTGACTTACAGATTACTATATGTAATCAAAACATACTAAAAGGATCTCACTTAGATGCATCAAATATTTGTGTGTAGTTTCCACACATAAACAATATCTTCAAACTGAAATAAACATAACGTAATTTCTAATAATAATCAAAAAAGAAATTTAAAGACAATAACATTTTGATGATTTCTCATTCTAAACATACTATACGATCATGAAATACAACTTCTAAATTGTTATCTGACTTGTCTGCAAGATTTGACTCAATAATCTGGACACAACGGACCTTAATGTCTGGAATGATTTTTTGATTATCTGTATAGAAAATAATAAGAACTAAAATTTCTCTTGCTGATGTTGCTAATTTTGTAGAA
This sequence comes from Salvia hispanica, assembly GCF_029641045.1. Classification (NCBI taxonomy): domain Eukaryota; kingdom Viridiplantae; phylum Streptophyta; class Magnoliopsida; order Lamiales; family Lamiaceae; genus Salvia; species Salvia hispanica. The sequence continues at coordinate 40,916,270 of NC_142696.1, forward strand.
GGTGAATAATTATGAATGATGATAGACATCTATATACCGATTTAGGTATTTATAGGACAAAAAACTGTAAGGATATTGTTTAAATAAGCAATGCAAGTTCCCAGAATGACACAATGTTGACCTTCCAAAGAGTTAGACAAATATTTTAAAACTATTGGACTAAATATCCACTTATACACTTATTTTAGAAATTAAAATATTTTTACATTTTCTGATTTTATTCTAGTCGAATAGAATAATAAGTTAAAATATCATAGTCAACATTCAAATCAATTAACTTTAAATTTATCAAAATCTAATCTCTATTCCCGTGCACGGTTCAATTAATTTTTTCGAAAACTAATCAATAGATCACTTTTTCATTACTTGAATGTGAAAACAAAAAAAACTAAATTTTCATCTACAAAATATTTACAATAGATTCATATATGTAAATGTTCTAAAGTTTTCATCCTATTTTTTCTCTTCTAGATTTATCTACTACTCCACTACTTTTTTCTAACATATTCTATTTATTCCTAGATATTCCTATTATATAATCTTTTTTTAATTAAAAAAACCAGGCTTAATTTGAACTTATTTCATACAATAACGCACTCCCTCTGTTCCTTGTTAATAGAGACACTTCTTTGCGGTATGAGGATTAAGAATTAATAGTGTGTTAAGTAGATGGTGTGTAAAGTAAGAGAGTTGAAGAGAGAATAAAATAAAAGATAATGTTACTTTTTTGCCAAAAATAAAAATGATTCAATTATTGTGGAATTTTTCAAAATAGAAAAATGACTCATTTAGCATGGAAATGGAGAACGTTCTAAAATAAGGATAAGGTGAAAGCTTTTATATCTAAGTAGCAGTAATATTAGTAGTAGAATTTCTTATTTTTTGTTTATTATTTTATGAAGTACTTAACTTTACTTACTAAATTATTTTATGAATCCATATAAAAGTTTCTTAATTATTGATAAGGCTAATTTCTTGCATCGGTTATATGGTGAAAAGCGTTAGATTTTGCTGGGTCTAACACGGTTTATAAGCCAGGTGTGTGACAGAATCGCTAGATCAAGGAGGTGCTGAAGGAAACAATCTAGCGAAGGAATGAAGTAAAAAATGAGCAGAACTAAGGAAAAAGAAGGCGTGAAGGAGGGAGTCAGTAGCTGAGGGCAACAAAGTCTATCTATACCTCGCTGGGCCCCACTCCAACGCCTATAAATAGAAGAGCATGCAACACACAAAGGATCCCTTTTTTTTCGCTCACTCTTAGCTCACACACATAACACACACTTGGGAATGGAAGATATAGGGTAGTTTCGGTTCCGAGGGGGTTTGTTCTTCAGAATTTCAGTCGCAACACCGTCCGCTTGAGGGCGAAGATACAATCTCTTTAAATTTCAGTTTGTTTGCACTTTTACGGTCGAACTTCACTTTTGGGAGTCGATTCGGTTGTTGATGCTACTGATTATCTATTCACTTCTGTTTGTTTGCGTTTATCTGTGATTTTTCAAGTTGATTTACATAGATCCTGTTGTTGAGAGTTTATTTTGACAAGTTATATGTCGATCTCTGTTTTTGCTGCGGTGGTACTCGATCTGGGAATTTGGTGATAGATCTGTGGTGTGTTGATTGATTGGAGGTTGTTGTTTAAATCTGAAGTTAGGAAATGTTTCTTTTGGTTGGAGTTTGTGTCGGACGCTTGGATCCGGAGTGGATTTAGCGTCTAAGGTTGGATCCGAAGCGAGGAGGTTGAGTTGTGCATGGATTTTGAGTTTTCCGCTTGCTTTCTGTTTTACTTCGTCTAGCATCTGTAGATCTATTTAGTTCTTCATTGTTACTCATTAAAATGGTTTAGATTCAGTCTACTCTGTTACGATTTGGTTCATGTTATTTTTATTCTGAGTTTTTGCGCAATTTGGTTGAAGAAGATGATGTCGCTGTTAGTTAGTACCAGAGTTAGTTGTTTTGCCAGCTTTTCGTCCGAACTCTTTTTTAGTCATGGTCCCCACAGTCAGTTTGTTTCCCAGGTCTAGGTAATTAGAGTAGTTTCTTAGATCTAGTGATAGTTCGGGTAGTTTTCGTGCATACTTTTGTTGTTTCGCCTAGATCTAGCTGTTAGCGTAGCAGTTTTAAATTCCCAAGTTATGTTTCTTTTCCTCAACCCAAGAAAAATGCGTGGCGGCAGCCAACCCCAAAAACAAGTCCAAACGACCAGGATTTTCCAAACAAGCATAGAAAATCACATAGCTTTTTTCATCAATTTTTTGTCCTAAGACGGCTCCCACAGCGAAATCGCTTGCATCACACATTATCTCGAAAGGATGGTTCCAGTCTGGTGCCCTGATTATTGGTGCTGATACTAACATGTCCTTAAGCAGCTGGAACGCCCTCTCGCATCCTTCGTCAAAGACGAATTCCACATCATTTTGTAACAACCGAGTGAGTGGTTGAGCGATTTTTGCAAAATCCTTAATGAACCTCCTATAGAACCCTGCATGGCCTAGGAATCCTCTTACCTCTTTTTGGTTCGTGGGGTATGGTAATTTTGATATCACATCCACCTTTGCCTTGTCTACCTGGATACCCCTCTCAGAAACCACGTCACCCAGGACAATGCCTTCAGTCACCATGAAGTGGCACTTCTCGAAGTTCCACACTAAATGCTTTTCCTGGCATCTCTGCAACACTAGATCAAGGCTGGCTAAACAAGTATCAAATGAGTTCCCATAAACGGTGAAATCGTCCATGAATATCTCAATGCATACTTCCAACAGATCCGAAATGGCATTCTTCGGTATGCATATGTGCCAAAAGGGCACGTGAATGTGGTCTTCTCTTGATCCTCTGGATTAACGTAGATTTGGAAATAGCCGCTGTATCCATCAAGGAAACAAAAATACTGTTTGCCTGCCAATCTCTGTTATTTTCTTTCTTTTTGACAGTTTATGAACGCAGGCTTCCATTCTGGAAGTTGGGCGAGCTCATCTGGGTCAGGGAGTGGCTAATACAAGTGGCGAGTCAAGGAATCTACATCTACCATCACCACCAGATCAGGATTGAGGACGGAGGATCCATTCCCGTTCGAGTTAGAGAGTGAAAAAGAGTGGAATTTATCGGGAGAAGAGGACCCAAAGTCGTCAACGAAAACAGAGCATTCCGAGACCGAGGAGGAGGAAGATCCAAATATGGCTCATCTAGTAAATCCCGATCCGGAAATAGGGTCACTCACCGCACATCTCGACGGTGAACCCGCTCATGCTATAGTCTCGAACCCACGACGGAGGTCGATCGATATCAAAACGAATGTACTCGGAGTTCTACCTACGTTCTCTGGACGAAGGAACGAATGCCCTTATGAATTTTTGAACGAGTTCAGTAAACTATGCAGCATTCAAAAGCGACCCAACGAGGCGACGGAGGAGGACTACCGTCTACGAGCAATCCCGTTTGCTCTCAAGGAGAGATTTCGGAAAAAGGGTCTCAATTCGCAGGCCTTTCGAAATTTAGGATTAAATTCGCCGACCTTTCGAAATATGGGGTCGTGGCATGCGAATTTTTCGCGATAAGGGATTTTCGAATTTTTACATGTTTTGTTTTATTTTTTCTTATTATTGCTTTCACAATATATATGAATGGACAATATTATCCCTAAATTCTCACCTTTTTAATGGAGTATTTTTTATTCCAATTTATTTTCTTAATTCCAACTTCATCGCCAGCGAACTACTGAAAGCTCCAAAGCTCCATTTCTTAATCCCTCTCTCTCCCTGTCCGATTCCTCTGCACACTAAGGCCAAATTTCTTCACAATTGCATAAACCACTCAATTGGTAATCGAACTGCAAAGGTATATCTTTATCTCTCCCACCATCCAATTCCAATTTTCTTTCATGTGCTTGCATCCATGTAATCTGTAAACTGAATTGAATTAATCGAACAACCCAAAATTAGAGTCAAACCTTAAAGAATGTGGAATTGAATTAAGAACTTGGCACCGGGAAGCCTGCGACGACAGCAGTTTGACCGCGGCTAGCAATAGCGGCTACCCTCACCGGACAGCAGCAGGTGACCTGTAGCGAACAAGAAGAGGCGGCGAGATCTTCCTTTAAGAGAGGAGATCGAGAGGGATGTTGAGAATCTAGCTTGCTGGACAGAGGACGCAATCGCGTTAAGAGGGTGGGGGAATTTGAGTTTTTGTAATTGATTTTTTCCATATGGATCGGAAGTGAGAGAGAAAGGGGTGGACGACAGCTAACGGAGGATGAGAATGAGGGTGGAGGCGGCGGTGATGAGCTGTGATCTGCAACTTAGGTGAAAATAAAATTAGAGAAAAAAGAATTAAAATTGTAGTGAAAATATTAAGGATAATTTGGTCCATTCATTAATATTGTGCAAAAAATATTGATAACAAAAATGATTAAGTATATAAAAATTCGAAAATCCCTTATTCCGAAAAATTCGCATGCCACGATCCCATATTTCGAAAGGTAAACTAATTAAATCCTTAATTTCGAAATGCTTGCGAAATTGGACCCTTTATCCGAAATCTCTCGCTCTCAAGGGGGAGGCGAATATTTGGCTGCTAAGGCTCTCACCGGACTCGATCAACACATGGAAAGACTTTAAAATAGAGTTTTTGGACTATTTTTTTCCGTCCAACAAGACGAATGCCTTGAAAAAGGAGATTCAGGAGTGCAAGCAGGAGTACGATGAGTCTCTGAGTTCTTATTGGTCCCGATTCAAGGGGCTGCTAGATGCTTGTCCGAACCACAGGATGATAGAAGCAGAGACCTACTATCTGTTCTACGAAGGTGCAAATCCTGAATCAAAGGACCTGATGAACTCCTCGAGCGGGGGAAATTTTACCAAGAATAAAGCAAGTGAAGCCAGGGAAACTTTGGGAAGGCTGATCGAGGCGAAGAAGGCCTATGATAACCCGCGAAGCATATTGAGGAGAGGATCAGCCAATGTAGTAATGGAGCAAGATGACAAGAAGGTGGAAGATAGGATCGATAAATTGGAGAAAGCCTTGCTAAATGCAATTGAGAAATACAATCCGCATGCTCCAGTGGAAATTGAGAAACCCCCTGGTCAAGAGGAAAGACAACTTCAGCCGTATTACAGTCAGCCCTGTGAAGGGGAGTGCCAAGCTCAGGCAAATTCGATGGGAAGTTGGAATCCCGACGGAAGTTGGAACCAAGGAAGACAGAGGGATGCTCCATGGAGGACTCACCCAAACTTTAGGTGGACTGACCATGATCAAGGCCAGCCACCCCCACTTCAGCTCACGAATTATGCACACCCTCCGGAGAGGCAGTCCAACTGGTCAGGAAAAGGTCAAGAGGGGCAATTGCAGCTGGGGTACAGGAATCAGGACCCTACTAATTGGGAAAATAAGAATCAGAACAATCCAGGGAGCTCCTATGTGCCACCTCATCAGAGAAACAACCAAGGGAACTACCAGAATTCCCAACCAAATCATCAAGGGAATCAAGGGTCTAGTAACCAATACAACAATCATCAAGGGAATTATCGTCAGAACCAAGGTCAAGGACCAAATTCTGGTCAATTCAACTCCAGGCCACAGAGGAGTTTGGATGACATGGTCCACGACCTAGTGAATTCACAGCAGTTCATGCAGAATAACCTGCACTCCAATAATCACGTGGTGCACAAATTACAAGACGCTCAGTCTGAACATAAAGCCGCCATGGATATGATGGCAAAGCAACTGTCCCAGATTGCAGTCTCCTTGAATGAGATGCGGGGAAATGAAGGGAAACTTCTTGCCACCGTCAAACCGCCAGACCGAGCAAACATTAGTCAAATCACCTTGAGATCTGGGCGGGGTTATGAAGGGCCGACGTTGGAAATTGATGAGGAAGTGCCTATGCAGGCTAGTGAAGGAAAAAAGAATCAGCTGCATCAAGAGGATAGCTCTCGACCCAGGGAAATCCTTGTTCAGGAAGACCTCCAGAAGGGAGATTTAGGGGGATCCCTACCTCGACCAAGGGACCCATTCTTCCTAGACCCAGAACCTGAAGAAGTGAGCAAGGAAGGAAACAAGGGAGTTGATTAAACCCAGGCTGGGACTTCCACAAATGCAGTAAAGCGAGCAAAACCATTTCCATACCGAGGGGAAGCGAAGAAGAAAAAAGATGATACAGAGGATCTCATGGAGATTTTTAGCAAGTTGGAAATCAACCTGCCATTCTTGCAAACCCTAAGAATGCCTGCTTTCAGCAAGTTCATCAAGGAGTTCATTGCAGGGAAGACCAAGCCAGATGGGAAGATTGTGATCGGGGAGAATGTGTCTGCTGTGATACAAAAGAGAAGGATGCCCTCAAAATGCACCGACCCAGGTATGTTCACATTACCCATCTCTCTAGGGGACATCAAAGTCGAGCATGCTATGTGTGATCTAGGGGCGTCTATTAATGTTTTACCGCTTTCGATCTATAAGAAATTGACTGGAGTAAGGATGGTTGCTACCAAGGTAGTGATCCAGTTAGCAGATAGAACTTGCATCTGCCCTGAAGGAGTGTTGGAAAATGTTATAGTCAAAGTGCATGATTTTCTATATCCTGCTGATTTTTATGTGATCAAGATGATTGATAATGAGTCTGCTGAGTCTAGTGGTGTACTTTTAGGGAGACCATTTTTGCGTACCGCTAACACCATTATCGATGTCTTCGATGGAACAATTTGCTTGAATTATAACGGGGAGAAGTATACTTTTAGCATAGATGAAGGGATGAAAAGGCCTTTAGATGTTGAGAATCTCTATGCTATTGATGTTATTAACCCCCTGGTCCAAGAATATCTTGAGACAGAATTGATACAGGAACAAATTGACAACTCAGAGTTGAGTCATTCAATTGACAGAGAAGTTGTAGGATGGTGTGCAGCAATGAACACAACAGAATTGACAGATGAGGAATTCACGGAGGCCATTATGGAGTTTTGCAAGAGTCCCGAGTCAGCCAAATCTAAGGGATCGGCTCACGTGGCTAGTCTGGAGAAATCTCCTGGGTCTGGGAAGGAGGCATTACCAGAAATTGCGGACAAAAATCCCCTGCCCCAGGAGACGAATGGAACAAAGAAGGAACTGAAGACGCTTCCACCAGGCCTCAAGTACGCTTACTTGGAGGAAAATGAGACATTTCCGGTAATAGTCAACAGCAACCTGACCAAGGAGCAAGAGAATGAGTTATTGGAAGTAATCAAAAGAAACAAGAAAGCAATAGGGTGGACTCTCTCAGATTTGGTAGGAATAAGTCCGAATCTTTGTATGCACCACATTCGGCTAGAAGAAGGTGCGAAGGCTCATCGAGATGCACAACGGAAATTGAATCCGAACATGCGAGAGGAGGTCCTAAAGGAGGTGTTGAAATTGCTTGCCCTAGGGATCATCTACTCCATTCCAGACAGCGAGTGGGTCAGTCCTGTCCATATGGTACCAAAAAAGTATGGAATACAGGTTGTTAAGAATGAAAAGAACGAGCTGGTGCCCACTAGACTAGTGACAGGGTGGAGGATGTGCATCGACTACAGGAAGTTGAACGAAGCCACAAAGAAGGATCATTTTCCCCTACCTTTCATTGATCAGATGCTAGAAAGACTGGCTGGCAAACAGTACTTTTGTTTCCTTGATGGATACAGTGGCTATTTCCAAATCTACGTTAATCCAGAGGACCAAGGGAAAACCACATTCACGTGCCCCTTTGGTACCTATGCATACCGAAGAATGTCGTTTGGATTGTGTAATGCACCGGGAACTTTCCAGCGGTGTATGATGAGCATTTTTTCGGATCTATTGGAAGTATGCATTGAGATATTCATGGACGATTTCACCGTATATGAGAACTCATTTGATACTTGTTTGGCCAGCCTTGATCTAGTGTTACAGAGATGCCAAGAGAAGCATTTAGTATTGAATTTCAAGAAATGTCATTTCATAGTGACTGAAGGCATTGTCCTGAGTCACGTGGTTTCTGAGAGAGGTATACAAGTAGACAAAGCAAAGGTGGATATGATATCAAAGTTACCATACCCTACGAATCAAAAAGAGGTGAGAGGCTTCCTAGGTCATGCAGGGTTTTATAGGAAGTTTATCAAGGATTTCGCAAAAATCACGCAACCACTCACTCGGTTGTTACACAATGATGTGGAATTCGTCTTTGACGAAGGATGCAAAAAGGCATTCCAGTTGCTTAAGGACAGGTTAGTGTCAGCACCGATTATCAGAGAACCAGACTGGAACCGTCCTTTCGAGATAATGTGTGACGCGAGTGATTTTGCTGTGGGAGCTGTCCTAGGACAGAAAATTGATGGAAAAAGCTATGTGATCTTCTATGCTTCCAAGACGCTGAATCAGGCTCAGAAGAATTATGACACCACGGAGAAGGAAATGTTGGCTGTCGTATACTCGTTTGAAAAATTCCGACCCTACCTCCTTGGGTCGAGGGTTATAGTTTTCACGGATCACGCAACAATAAAGTACTTACTGGCTAAGAAGGAGTCAAAGCCGAGATTAATCCGATGGGTGTTACTCTTGCAGGAGTTTGATTGGGAAGTAAGAGACAAAAGAGGAACGGAGAATAGAGTAGCTGATCACTTGAGTAGAATACATCAAGGGGAAACAGAAGAGGCCATACCCGATGCCTTCCCTGAGGAGCATTTGTACTTTCTGGAAAAATTTCCTTGACCACTTAACTGTGAAGCAGTTTTAGCTTTAACCGGTCTAGGGGAATCGGATAAGGGGAAGCGCACACTGAACGCAGAACCGTGGTTTGCTGATTTAGCCAACTACTTGGTCACGGGAGAGATGCCAAGTTCAGACGAAGTTTCCCGGGCCCAGAGGATGAAGATTAGAAGCGAAGCTAAATATTACTTTTGGGACGACCCTTACCTGTGGAAAATGTGCTCAGATCAAGTGATTAGACGCTGCATTCCCGAATGGGAGCAAAAGGATGTGTTAATTCATTGCCACACTTTGGCATGTGGAGGTCACTTTGGACCGAGGAAGACAGCGAGGAAAGTTCTGGACAGCGGTTTTTATTGGCCGACGCTAAATAGGGATGCCTTTGAGTTCTGCCAATATTGCGAGAGGTGCCAACAGACAGGGGGAATTTCAAGGAGGGACGAGATGCCTCAGGTCCCGGTGATCGTGTGTGAAATTTTTGATGTGTGGGGAATGGACTTTATGGGACCGTTCCCATCATCTTGTGGGAACACGTATATATTGGTTGCAGTAGACTATGTGTCCAAGTGGATAGAAGTTAAGGCCACCACAACATGCGAATCGAAGGAGGTGGCAAAATTTTTGAAGGCCAATATTTTCAACAGATATGGAGTTCCTAGGGCCATCGTCTCAGATCAAGGAACTCATTTCTGTAATCGTACCATCGAGGCTCTGATGAAGAAATATAATGTCCACCATAGAGTGTCAACTCCGTACCATCCCCAGTCTAATAGCCAAGCAGAGATTTCTAATCGCGAGATCAAGGCGATATTGGAGAAAACAGTTAATCCGTCGAGGAAGGACTGGAGCAAGAGGCTCGGTTACGCATTGTGGGCCTACAGAACTGCTTTTAAAACGCCTATTGGAATGTCGCCTTACAGGCTTATATTTTGGCAAGATGTGCCACTTACCTGTTGGTATTGAGCACAAGGCGTACCAGGCAGTGAAAGAGTTGAACATGAAAGCTACAGCTTGCGAAGAAGAGAGGAAGTTACAATTGCAAGAATTGGAGGAACTTCGGCTGGAGTCATTTGAGTCTGCCATGTGGTACAAAGAAAGGACGAAGTTATGGCATGATAAGAATCTTCGGGTCAAGGAACTTCATGTGGGACAGAAGGTGCTCCTTTTCCAATCGCGACTCAAGCTAATGCCAGGAAAATTGAAGTCTAAATGGATCGGCCCATATACCATCGTCGGCATCCGCGCAAACGGAGCAGTGGAGATCCAGGGAAGTGCTCCTAACTCTTTCCCTTTTCTTGTTAATGGTCATAGAGTGAAAGTCTATAGGGATAATTCCGAGTTGTGTGTGGTGGACGAAGTTCTACTACATGCACTCCCAACTATCGCCTAGACGGACGAGGAGATATTCTCGATGAATTCCTGGGTCAAGTAATAGGTTAACAATTTTGAAAATACAAACTGAACCAGGGAATCTCGGGAAAACTCTAAAGAAGTGTGTAAATAGTTTAATTACTTTTCAAACTAAAGAAAATCCAAAAATATTTTCGAAGCACCAGACTCCGAAGGAAACCGATACTTTATACTCTAACCTTGACCTGGGGGTCTGGAACCTTCAATTTTTTTATTAAGTGTAGGGTCATGATCAAGGGAATCATCTAGAGGAGAATCTGAAGGAAGAAGTCAAGGAAAACTTGAAGGAAGAGGTCAAGGAAGGACGGAGATAATTTGAATTTCAAAATCTGCCGATAATTATAGAAGTTGTACGGTTGCTTACATCATGCCTGCAACTGCACCATCCTTTCATCAGAAAAGCAACCGTCGCTTCTCTCTCTCTCCAATAATCCCAAATCGACGAAAAACTGAATTTACTCTCCCTTCTCTCTACTTTCATTCTCTCTCTCTAGAAAACAAACCCTAACCCAAATTCGACCCAGTTTTTTTTGTCAATTTCAGATCTGCAGTGATGGATTCAACCCAACTCACCGGAAGTTCACAAAGAACGGTGTACGACCCAGCCCTGTTAGCGGAATTGACGCAGAAATTGGGGAGCGTCGAGAAAGCAAAAGAAGTATATGTCATGTTCGCCGCTAGCCTGATGACGTCCGCGCCGGTCGTACCACCACTGATAATTCCGGCAGACTCGCCTGCACAACCGGCGAATCTTCGTGAAGAAAGGCCCGCAAGATTCTGAATCTCAACACGCAGAAACCGCTTCACAGGAGGCGGAGGAAGAGGAGGCGGTGCACGAACGGCCGGAGGAGGATAGACCAACAAACGGCGGAACAGATGAAGAGACAGAGAAGCATGGTGACGAGAACCCTAGTTTTGAGGGAAAGGAAGATGGTGAGGGGGAAACTCCTGTTTTAGATGAAGTTGTGGAGGGGGCAACCCCTATTGTGGACAGTACGATTGAGGGGGAAACCCTTATTGTGAAGGATGTTGCTGAGGGGGAAACCCCTTTGGAAACTGGGGATGAGACCCCAACTGATTTTAGGGGTGCGACCCCTGAATTCGTGGAAGAGGGGGCGACCCCAAGTGGTGTCTGGGGGGAGAATCCCATTTATATTGAGAGGGCGACCCCGAGAGTGGAACGTGAAGGGGAAACCCCGGAAAAGTTGTTTGAAGAAGCAGATCTACTTGCGACTGGAGTACCGGAGCCCGAGGGAGGGCTGAAATTGATTGTGGACCTGGTGGGTGACCAGGATGAAGATGAACCCAAGATAGACGAGAGGGCCAAAAGGAGGCGCACCAGGAGGAGTCTTCTCGATGAAGTCGATGACTTAGTTCCTGATGCTGCGGAGGCAGAGGAACGCCGCCTGGCCAAGGAAAGGGCGAGAAAAGGGAAGGCGGCGGCGACCTCATCTACTCGGTCAAGGAAAGCTCCCTCCGTCAAGGAGGTCGAGGAGACCCTTTCCCCTATGACCGAGGATCCCTCTGTCGAGAAACAAGACGAGCCCATCCCTGAGCCCGATTATGAATCTGAAGAAGCTGAAGAAGAGCCTATTCCAGGACGTCCGGAAGTCTGGCTGACTAAAGAGCTGCTAGAGGAGATGAGGCAGTTCGACGACCAGAAGAGGGCCGCAGTGTACAAGGAAAGATGTAGCGCTAGGAAGATGGCCAAATCTGGGAAGCAGTACAGCTCAAGGGAGTTTAAAATGATTGCATGTGACAAGGAATTCCGCGCTTGTATCTATTCGATAGGATTTGAGTGGTTACTACAGCACAGCCAGGAGAGGGTGCCCGTGGATCTAGCAAGGGAGTTTTTCTCCACCTTTCGTTTAAAAAACACCACTGATCTTGACGCGGATTCAATAACGTTCAGGCTTTTTAATGATGAATATGAGATGAGCATCCGGGAATGGTCTCTGCGAATGGGGTTGTTTACCCAAGCCGAGGATGAAGAGGGGGCATGGAATGAAAGGATGATTGGAGTGCCGAATAACACGCCCGGTTTCAAGGTGCAAACGGCATGGGAACTGATCACTCACCCCAAGGTGGGAACATTTAAGTCCAGCTACTCCAAAGCCTCTCACATCGAAGACCGAATTCTCCGCTTTGCTCAGACGTTTGTCAGTTACAACTTGATGGGAACCGCTAATTCAGCTCTTACAACTACCGACCTCTACTTCACATGGTGCATGGCGAAAGGCGTGAAGGTGCACCTAGGCTATTGGCTGGCTCAGGCATGCCACCAAATGACGAGCAACCCTGCGCGTCATATGTATACCTGCCACCTCCTTGGCGCCTACCTCCAACGAAACATAGAAATGAAGATTGCCAAGGCCGCTCCGTTGGTAGTCATGTGCGAACCCCCGGAGGTGTTCAGTGTTGATTATTTTTTCTACAATGGGTTGCTGCAGACTCATGGCGCCAAGACCCTCTTCTACTCGTTAGGAGACAAGGTAAAAGCAGAGCCTGAGGAAGCCGAGGAAGTCATGCCAAGTGAAGAGGTTGAGGAGCTACGTAAGGAAGTCCAGGATGTGAAGAAGGAGATGCAGTTAATGAGGAAAGAAATGATAAAGGAACTTGGTGGGATCAGAAAGGAATTGAACGGGAATCGGGAGGAAGTGAAGACCCTGAGGGGCAACATTGCAGATTTGGCGGTGAAGTGCGCCAAGCAAAATGATCGAATGACGGAAGCGGTGGAGCTTTCAATGATGATGTTGAAGTGGTTGCAGCAGACACTCCCCTTGATCCAGTCGAAGGTAACTCCTGGGTCCAGCAGTGAGGTCAAGCAGCCCATCCAGAGCAGTCCCTCCGTCAAGCAACCGCAGCAATCGCTCAAGCAGTTGATCTCCCCGCCCGTTCCCAAACAAGTTCCAGCCCCATCTAAATCAAAGTTTATAGTGAGGAAGCCAGTACCCGAACATTCGGCATAGGAAGAGGAAGAGCTGGAGCAGCCAGCAAAGAAGAAAGTAAGGATAACCCGACCCGGGATCCCACCCTAGTCTGGCTCTCGAGGGAGCCAGCCCCAGAAGTGAATCACCCCCCATGACCAAGTAACTTTTAATTTTCTTGCTTTCCGTTATCTTTTTTTATATATATTATTTCTGTTACCTTTTTGTGTTCTGTACTTGTCTGTGTCTTCTCCCACTTAGCCCACTGCGTGTTCTAAGTGTGAGAAGTTTGTATTTTCTGTTTGATGTGTTTTTTTTTTCTCCCACTTAGCCCAATGCTTGGTCTAAGTGTGAGAAGTTTTTGTTTTTATAAACTGTTGATATTGTTGCATTGATTTCTCTGTTTCCCCCCTTCACGACGATGGCTTGGGGACAAGCTTGAGTGAAGTGGGAGGGGGGAGAGGAGTCAATGCATGAATTTGTCTGCATGTTAAGAGTCTTTAGGTCTAAGTTTTGTTGTGTCGCATGAGCCAGTGAATATAATACGACATGATTCCCTTAGTGAAAGTAATTGAAAGTAGGAGGCATTTCAACTTAGAAGCTTTTTCCTTTAATAAGCCAAGTCAATCTGAGTGAAGTGAGAACGATGGAGGATTCCTTTGCTTACTTAGTTGTGAAGCCCTACTATAATAGCGAGTTATAAGCCTTAAATAACTTCGAGCTAACACATGTTTAAGGTCCGCCACTGAATGCTTAGGGAAAAGAGTTGTGAAGAAAAAAAAAATAGGAAATAGGGTTATGAAGGTATAAGCTGGACGAAGTCCAGGGTAAGGTGTTATAAGCTGGACGAAGTCCAGAAGAGAGGAGGAAATGGAGGAATAAGCTGGACAAAGTCCAGAGGAAAAAAAGAGAGGAGAATATATATATATATATATATATATATATATATATATATATATATATATATATAAGGAGGAATGAAGTTGTCTAAAGGGCAGGAACAATAATAGCCTGACCCAGGAAAAAGGAGGAACTTTCATAACCCGACGCTTCAGTGGTGTGGCAATAACTTAAGAGAGAATCGATCCTAACATCCCTGGTGAGAAATGAGTGATCGAGTGAATCTAACAATTGGGTAAGAAAAAGGGCTATCTTGACGAGCTGACAGATTGGCTAGGTAGAGGAAGGGAAAGGGCCTATTTGGAGGAGTGCAACCTATTGGATTGAACTTAATCTTGTGGGAACGGTTGCCTAAAAGTTGAAGCTAGCTCATGCATATGTGTTCATGTGTTTATGTGTTTGTATGTTTTTTCTTAAACTTTTTTTAAGTTTTAATTTGTGTCTAGGTCTAGGAGTCTGTCTAGAGTCTAAAGAGTCGGTCAGGGGATAACCTTGCTTGAAATTCGCCTTATTCCATTTTTTTCTTGTCTTTATACTTGAGGACAAATATGGTTTAAGTGTGAGCAGTTTGATAAGGCTAATTTCATGCATCGGTTATATGGTGAAAAGCGTTACATTTTGCTGGGTCTAACACGGTTTATAAGCCAGGTGTGTGACAGAATCGCTAGATCAAGGAGGTGCTGAAGGAAACAATCTAGCGAAGGAATGAAGTAAAAAATGAGCAGAACTAAGGAAAAAGAAGGCGTGAAGGAGGGAGTCAGTAGCTGAGGGCAACAAAGTCTATCTATACCTCGTTGGGCCCCACTCCAACGCCTATAAATAGAAGAGCATGCAACACACAAAGGATCACTTTTTTTTTCGCTCACTCTTAGCTCACACACATAACACACACTTGGGAATGGAAGATATAGGGTATTTTCGGTTCCGAGGGGGTTTGTTCTTCAGAATTTCAGTCGCAACACCGTCCGCCTGAGGGTGAAGATACAATCTCTTTAAATTTCAGTTTGTTTGCACTTTTACGGTCGAACTTCACTTTTGGGAGTCGATTCGGTTGTTGATGCTACTGATTATCTATTCACTTCTGTTTGTTTGCGTTTATCTGTGATTTTTCAAGTTGATTTACATAGATCCTGCTGTTGAGAGCTTATATTGACAGGTTATATGTCGATCTTTGTTTTTGCTACGGTGGTACTCGATCTGGGAATTTGGTGATAGATCTGTGGTTTGTTGATTGATTGGAGGTTGTTGTTTAAATCTGAAGTTAGGAAATGTTTCTTTTGGTTGGAGTTTGTGTCGGACGCTTGGATCCGGAGTGGATTTAGCGTCTAAGGTTGGATCCGAAGCGAGGAGGTTGAGTTGTGCATGGATTTTGAGTTTTCCGCTTGCTTTCTGTTTTACTTCGTCTAGCATCTGTAGATCTGTTTAGTTCTTCATTGTTACTCATTAAAATGGTTTAGATTCAGTCTGCTCTGTTCCGATTTTGTTCATGTTATTTTTATTCTGAGTTTTTGCGCAATTTGGTTGAAGAAGATGATGTCGTTGTTAGTTAGTACCAGAGTTAGTTGTTTTGCCAGCTTTTCGTCCGAACTCTTTTTCAGTCATGGTCCCCACAGTCAGTTTGTTTCCCAGGTCTAGGTAATTAGAGTAGTTTCTTAGATCTAGTGATAGTTCGGGTAGTTTTCGTGCATACTTTTGTTGTTTCGCCTAGATCTAGCTGTTAGCGTAGCAGTTTTAAATTCCCAAGTTATGTTTCTTTTCCTCAACCCAAGAAAAATGCGTGGCAGCAGCCAACCCCAAAAACAAGTCCAAACGACCAGGATTTTCCAAACAAGCATAGAAAATCACATACCTTTTTTCATCAATTTTTTGTCCTAAGACGGCTCCCACAGCGAAATCGCTTGCATCACACATTATCTCGAAAGGATGGTTCCAGTCTGGTGCCCTGATTATTGGTGCTGATACTAACATGTCCTTAAGCAGCTGGAACGCCCTCTCGCATCCTTCGTCAAAGACGAATTCCACATCATTTTGTAACAACCGAGTGAGTGGTTGAGCGATTTTTGCAAAATCCTTAATGAACCTCCTATAGAACCCTGCATGGCCTAGGAATCCTCTTACCTCTTTTTGGATCGTGGGGTATGGTAATTTTGATATCACATCCACCTTTGCCTTGTCTACCTGGATACCCCTCTCAGAAACCACGTGACCCAGGACAATGCCTTCAGTCACCATGAAGTGGCACTTCTCGAAGTTCAACACTAAATGCTTTTCCTGGCATCTCTGCAACACTAGATCAAGGCTGGCTAAACAAGTATCAAATGAGTTCCCATAAACGGTGAAATCGTCCATGAATATCTCAATGCATACTTCCAACAGATCCGAAATGGCATTCTTCGGTATGCATATGTGCCATAAGGGCACGTGAATGTGGTCTTCTCTTGATCCTCTGGATTAACGTAGATTTGGAAATAGCCGCTGTATCCATCAAGGAAACAAAAATACTGTTTGCCTGCCAATCTCTCCAGCATCTGATCAATGAAAGGTAAAGGAAAATGATCCTTCTTTGTGGCTTCGTTCAACTTCCTGTAGTCGATGCACATCCTCCATCTTGTCACTAATCTGGTGGGTACCAATTCATTCTTCTCATTTTTGACAACTTGTATCCCAGACTTCTTTGGCACCATATGGACAGGGCTGACCCACTCACTGTCAGGAATGGAGTAAATGATTCCTAAAGCAAGCAACTTCAATACCTCCTTCAGGACCTCCTGTCGCATGTTCGGGTTCAGCTTCCGTTGTGCATCTCGATGAGCCTTTGCACTTTCTTCTAAACGGATGTGGTGCATGCAAAGATCCGGACTTATTCCCACCAAATCTGAGAGAGTCCACCCTATTGCCTTTTTGTTCCTTTTGATGACCTCCAACAACTCCTCCTCTTGTTCCTTGGTCAAGTTGCTGTTGACTATTACTGGAAATGTCTCGTCCTCCTCCAAGTAAGCGTACTTAAGGCCTGGTGGAAGTGTTTTCAGCTCTTTTTTCGTTCCATTCGTCTCCTGGGGCAAGGGATATTTGTCTGAAATTTTCGGTAAAGTCTCTTTCCCCGACCCAAGAGATTTTTCCAAGCTGGCCACATAAGCTGATCCCTTGGACCTAGCTGATTCCGGGTTTCTGCAGAATTCCATAATGGCCTCTGTGAGCTCTTCATCTGTCAATTCTTCTGTGTTCACTGCTGCACACCATCCCACAACTTCTTTGTCAATCGAATGGCTCAACTCCGAGTTGTCGATTTGTAGCCGTATCAATTCTGTCTCAAGATATTCTTTGACTAAAGGGTTAATAACATCAATAGCGTAGAGATTCTCAACATCTAAAGGTATTTTCATCCCCTCATCTATGCTAAAGGTATATTTTTCCCCATTATAGTCCAAGCAAATTGTTCCATCAAACACATCGATAATGGTCTTAGCCGTATGCAAAAATGGCCTCCCTAAAAGTACCCCACTAGACTCAGCAGACTCATTATCATTCATCTTGATCACGTAAAAATCAGCAGGATATAGAAATTCATGCACTTTGACTATAATATTTTCCAACACTCCTTCAGGGCAAATGCAAGTTCTATC
Source organism: Salvia hispanica (assembly GCF_029641045.1). NCBI lineage: Eukaryota > Viridiplantae > Streptophyta > Magnoliopsida > Lamiales > Lamiaceae > Salvia > Salvia hispanica. The sequence continues at coordinate 40,933,824 of NC_142696.1, forward strand.
TGCTAGCTGGATCACTACCTTGGTAGCAACCATTCTTACCCCAGTTAACTTCTTATAGATCGAAAGTGGCAAAACATTTATTGATGCCCCTAGATCACACATGGCATGCTCAACTTTGATATCCCCTAAAGAGATGGGTAATGTGAACATACCTGGGTCGGTGCATTTCGAGGGCATCCTTCTTTTCTGTATCACAGCAGACACAGTTTCTCCAATCACAATCTTCCCATCTAGCTTGGTTTTCCCTGCAATAAACTCCTTGATGAACTTACTGAAGGCGGACATTTTCAAGGCTTGCAAGAATGGCAAGTTGATTTCCAACTTGCTGAAAATCTCCATGAGATCCTCTGTATCATCCTTTTTCTTCTTCGCCTCCCCTCGATATGGAAATGGTTATGCTCGCTTTACTGCATTTGTGGAAGTCCCAGCCTGGGTTTCATCAACTGCTTTGTTTCCTTCCTTACTTACTTCCTCAGGTTCGGGGTCTAGGAAGAACGGGTCCCTTGATCGAGGTAGAGATCCCCCTAAATCTTCCTTCTGGAGGTCTCTCTGAACAATGATCTCCCTCGGTCCAGCGCCTTCCTCTTGCTGTTTCTGACTCTGTTTCCCTTCTTTAGCTTGCATAGGCACTTCCTCATCAGTTTCCAACGTCGGCCCTTCGTAACCCCGCCCAGATCTCAAGGTGATTTGACTAATGTTTGCTCGGTCTGGCGGTTTGACGGTAGCAGGAAGTTTGCCTTCATTCCCTCGCATCTCATTCAAGGAAACTGCGATCTGAGAAAGTTGTTTCGCCATCATGTCCATGGCGGCTTTTTGTTCAGACTGAGCATCTTGCAACTTGTGCACCATGTCATTGTTGGAGTGTAGGTTACCTTGCATGAACTGCTGTGAATTTACCAGATCATGGACCATGTCATCCAAACTCCGCTGTGGTCTGAAGTGGAATTGACCAGAATTTTTTCCTTGACCTTGGTTCTGTCGATAGTTGCCTTGATGATTGTTGTATTGGTTATTCGACCCTTGATTCCCTTGATGATTCGGTTGGGAGTTCTGGTAGTTTCCTTGATTGTTTTGCAGGTGGCACATAGGAGCTTCCTGGGTTGTTCTGATTTTTGTTTCCCCAATTAGCTTGGTCCTGATTCCTATACCCCAGCTGTAATTGTCCTTCTTGACCTTTCCCTGACCAGTTGGACTGCCTCTCCGGAGGGTGTGCAAAATTCGTGAGCTGGAAAGGAGGTGGCTGGCTTTGATCATGGTCAGTCCATCTAAAGTTTGGGTGAGTCCTCCATGGAGCGTCCCTCTGTCTTCCTTGATTCCAACTTCCCATCGAATTTGCTTGAGCTTGACACTCCCCTTCGCAGGGCTGACTGTAGTATGGTTGCAGTTGCCTTTCCTCTTGACCAGGGGATTTCTCAACTTCCACGTGTTGATCGAGTCCGGTGGAAGCCTTAGTAGTCAAGTGTTCGCCTCCCCTTTTAGGGCAAACGGTATTGCACGCAGACGGTAGTCCTCCTCCGTCGCCTCATTAGGTCGCTTCTGAATGCTACACAATTTGTTGAATTCATTTAAAAACTCATAAGGGCATTCCTTCCTCCGTCCAGAGAACGTGGGAAGAACTCCGAGCACATTTGTTTTGATGTCGATTGACCTCCGGCGTGGGTTCGAGACTATAGCGTGAGCGGGTTCACCGTCAAGATGAGCGGTGAGCGACCCTATCTCCGGATTGGGATCTATTAGATGGGCCATATTCGGGTCTTCCTCCTCCTCGGTCTCGGAATGCTCTGGTTCTGTTGACGATCCTGGGTTCTCCTCGGTCGACGAATTCCACTCCTTTTCACTCTCTGACTCGAACGGGAATGGATCCTCCATTCTCAATCCTGATCTAGTGGTGATGGTAGATGTAGATTCCTTGACTCGCCACTCGTACTGGCCACTCCCTGATCCAGATGTGCTTGCCCAACTCCCAGATTGAAAGCCTGTTCTCATAAACTGTCAAGGGAAAAGGAAATAACAGAAATTAAAATATTTACACCAAATCCTTAAATGAAATAACAACAAACGCCATCCATCCCCGGCAACGGCGCCACTTGAAAGGTTGGGTCTGTGGTCTACGTGTTCAAATAGGAAATAGCAGGTTCCCTAGATCCAGCAAGTCCACCAGATCACTCGGTCTAGGAACTCGTGGGTCGCGAGGAATCCTGGTCGTCGGACACACATAGCACTTTTTCTTTCAAAAAAACCCTCAACCACTTTACTAAACCTAGTATAGGGAAGTAGGGATCGATCCCACAGAGAAGGATGCGTAATACTCATGTTCAAGGATTTGGGAGTGTTTTTGGTGTTGGCTGCTGCCACGCATTTTCTTGGGTTGAGGAAAATCAAAAATTAACTTGACTTGGGAACTTTAAAAAAAATCTTAAACTAACAGCTAGACCTAGGAAATAAATCTATTGTGGGGACCATGTCTGAAAAAGCAAGGTACGACTGAAAAGTGGGCAGAATAACTAACTCTTGTACCGACTGACAGTGACATCGTCTTCTACAACCTAAATTGCGTAAAACTTCTTAAGAAAAACAGCATGAGCAAAATGAAAACAGAGCTACTGACTTGAAATCAAATTTATGCATAATAACGAAGAACTTAACAGATCTGCATACCCTAGACGAAGTAAAATAGAAACCAAGAAAAAAAACAAGATCTATCGAACTACTATCTTTCCACACGTCGAATACAACCTCAGACGCTAAATCCACTCCGGATCCAAGCGTCCGACATGAACTCCAAACAGCAGAAACTCTCCATCACGTCAGATTTTTTTTAAAAAAAGAACTCCGAATACTCAAACAACCACAGATCTTTTACCAAATTCCACATCAAACACCTCAACATCAAAATAAACAGAGATCGACATAACAATTGAAGGAATAAGCTAACAGCAGAGAGATCTATGCAAAATGACTTGAAATTTAACCACTAAACGCAGATCCACGAACGGTAAAACAATTAAGCATCATCAACATCAAGGTCGACTCCCAAAAGTGAAGTTCGACGGTGAAAACAAGCAAAACAACTTAAATTAAAGGTAATTGTATCTTCGCCCTCACTCGGACGGTGTTGCCAAACGCGAGACTTTCTAGAAAGTACCCTACCGATCACGACTACCCCAGATCCATTCCCAAGTGTGTGTAAAGTGTGTGAGCTAAGAGTAAAAAAAACTATGTCCTTTGCGTTGCATGCTCTTCTATATATATAGGCGTTTGAGTGGGCCCAGCGAGGTATAGATAAGACTTTGTTGCCCTCAGCTGTAGACTCCTCTGTCACGCCAATTTTCCTTGTAAATCCTGCTCACTTCGTTCCCTTCCCTCGCTAGACCATCTCCTTCATTACTTCCTTGATCTAGCGATTTTCTTCACACACCTGGCTTAGGAAACGTGTTAGACCCAGCAAATTATAACATTTTTCGCACATTACCGATGCATGAAATTAGCCTTATCAAGGGGCAATTGCAACTGGGGTACAGGAATCAGGACCCTACTAATTGGGAAAATAGGAATCAGAACAATCTAGGGAGCTCCTATGTGCCACCTCATCAGAGAAACAACCAAGGGAACTACCAGAATTTCCAACCAAATCATCAAGGGAATCAAGGGTCTAGTAACCAATACAACAATCATCAAGGGAATTATCGTCAGAACCAAGGTCAAGGACCAAATTCTGGTCAATTCAACTCCAGGCCACAGAGGAGTTTAGATGACATGGTCCACGACCTAGTGAATTCACAGCAGTTCATGCAGAACAACCTACACTCCAATAATGACGTGGTGCACAAATTACAAGACGCTCAGTCTGAACATAAAGCCGCCATGGATATGATGGCAAAGCAACTGTCCCAGATGCAGTCTCCTTGAATGAGATGCGGGGAAACGAAGGGAAACTTCCTGCCACCGTCAAACCGCCAGACCGAGCAAACATTAGTCAAATCACCTTGAGATCTGGGCGGGGTTATGAAGGGCCAACGTTGGATATTGATGAGGAAGTGCCTATGCAGGCTAGTGAAGGAAAACCTGTTATATTCTTTCTGTGCGCAACCGTGTAATCCCTCTTTTCAATTACTCAGTTAGGGGAGTGATCAATTACTAACTCATCATTTAATTGCTAACAACAACTAATTTAAGACCATAGGATTTTAGAAAACTTGTGGTCTATAATTTGCCCCGTGTAATTTTTGTTTTCATTAGTAAAATATTAAAAGAAAAAAAAACTACGAAATTAGGGTTTTGGATGAAAATGTCGATATAGTGTTTCGAAAATATCAACACAAATGCTTTGAGAATGTCAACACGATGCTTTGAGAATGTTAACACATAGCTTATATTGATATTCTACATGTATTAATAGACATATTTTATATATCATGTTGACATTGTTGTTGTACGAAAAAATTGAAAAAATTTGAAATTTTTTTCAAATTTTGACATCGGAACATATGCAAGTGAGATCTCGTTAGAATCCTTATAAAATTATCTTTAATTTGATATATGTTGTGCGAAAAAAATACTTTAAATCAAAAAAGTTATATGCGTTTTAAAGTTATGAGATATTTTTCAAAAGTTAGTTACAACTAATTTGGTGTAAATTAACCTTAATACCCTTATTGACGTTTTTTGTTGATCGTATTGACATTCCGGGGCTAATGATCTAGACCCTTAATTTGAATATCTAATGACTATTATTTAGTTGTAGTTAGTGATACGCCCGGATTTTGCACTGTTTTAAGGCCATTATTTGGTCCGTTTTTGTTATCAAAATCACTCTACATGTCCATTATTTGCATATTCTATACATTTTGGTATTTTGACGTGTTTTGTGAGAAATGTGCATATTTGAGCCGAAAAGGGGAGTAAAAACGCATAGTCTGGAAATCTGGAGTCAGACGGCGACCAGCGACCGCCGCGAAGTTGTACGGCGACCGCCGGCGCCCGGCGGTCAGAGCTATGTGGCGGCCCGCCTCGGAAATTTACGCTAGGAGAAGAGTCTCGCCCGGCGACCACCGGAGGACATGTGGCGGTCCGCCACCGAAGGGTCAGAGTCTCTGGACTCCAACGCGGCGACCGCCGGCCAAGGTGCGGCGGCCCGCCGGAGAAAGGCGGCGAATCCGACCAGCCCTAGATTTGCTCCAAGATTTACCAAATTTTGAAGATCTTTTCCTTCTATGATGAGGAATAATCTCCCCCTATAAATAGGACCTCAAGCTTCATCAAAAAGAGTTTTCACACAACAAGAACACATTCATAGAGATCAAAAGCTAGAGTACTTCAATTGTGCAAGGAGTTGGAGAAGGATTTCAAGAACATCAAGAACGACAAGGATTCAACCTACGGGTTTTATTTGCTTTAGTTTTATGTTCAAATTGTTTTCCCTTCAATCTATGTTTTTAGTTTATTCAGTCATGTGTAACTAAACTCATAGGATTCTAGGGATGTGTTAGTAGCAACTTTGGTTATACAATTCCGTTTTCTATTTAATATCCGTTTTGTTTTTACTTTGTTTCTTCCCTAAGTTAATCATGATGCTTCATAATTGAGTGACACAATTATGTATGATTCAATACAACTTGCTTCATAACTGTGACAGAGTTCTAGCGAGTTAGATCCACTTAGTAGACACTACAGTTAGCTTCCTTTAAAACGGCACTGTTAATTGAGAGTGAGGACTTTTCAAGGGTCTTAGGAGCTTTTTGGAGTTACGTGTTAGGATTGACAACCCTAATGTTAGTAATCAACGTTTGTATCGCATGAGCATAAGCTAGGTGACTCGTCCTTTCAAAGTATTAACTGTGCTAGGGTATTGTAGTTTGGAATTTGTATAACCATAAAAGTGAAAGCACATCCCTGGAATTCCCCTTATCTCTATACTTTTCTCTCCGTGATTTGCTTGCATTTAGTTGTTTACTGTTTTTAATATTTACTGTTTCAAAAGTTTCCAAAAAATTCTTGTTTCTCCAGATAGTAATTGAGTTCTAGTAGAAGATAGACACTTTGTGTACATCTTCCCTGTGTTCGATACCCGGTACTAACCTTTTGCTATACTATACCTACTCTGTATACTTGCAGGTATTTATAGTGCAAATAAAAAGTGCATCAGTTAGCTAGTTTAGCACCATATGCGAACTCGGCGAGTCGATGATAACTTTCTGGAATATAGTGACTAGCCAATGAGTGGTTGAATCCTAACGACCACTCCAATACCTTCCCAACTAGAGGTGCCTACGGTCCGAAACCGGCGATTACGGTTCGGAACAGCCGGTTCTGATTTTGGAAATTGTCGAACCGGAACCGAACCACAAGGGTGTTTCGCAGTTACGGTTCCGGTTCCAAAACCGTTGGTTTAGGTTTTGGTTCCGAACCGGCGGTTTTACCCGGTTCCGAACTGCCGGTTTTCGGCATTTTTTCGATGTTCCGGTACGGTTTCGGTTCGGAAATTTTTGAACTTGAACCGAACCATGATCCTAAAATTGACGATTTCGGTTCGGATAAATACTCACGGTTCCATTTCAGAATCGTAACTGCCGGTTACAGTTTTGCGTTTAACCGCCGGAACCGTAAACCTTGGCCACCTCTATTCCCAATGAGTCACCGGTAAATCCACAAAAGCAATTTTCCCAAGTAGAAAACAACCGATAAGAATTATGTAAAGCCAAAATTAAATCAAATTCATCTTGAGAATGAATGATACGCTCGCATTTTGCACTATTTTAAAGCCATTATTTGGTCCATTTTTAATTTCAAAGTTGCATTACATATCCATTATTTGCATATTTTATCTATTCTTGGTATTTGGACATGTTTTGTGAGAAATGTGCATATTTGAGTATAAAAAGGGAGTAAAAACGCGAACTAGGAAATCTGGAGCTTCTCCGGCGACCGCAGCAACACTTCCGGCGACCGCCGGCGCTCAGCGGTGACAAAGACACGCCCGAAGACCGCCGAGAAGTGCGTGGCGACCGCCACAAAGAGTCAGAAGCTTCTGGACTGCGCGCGGTGACCGCTGGCCAAGGTGCGGCGGCCCGCCACAAAAACGCGGCGCGCAACAGATGTCTTCAAACTCAATTTTCCAGCGATCCAGAAGTCCGATCGGGGTGTTCTACACACCATTATCTTTTTCTTGAAAAGATCTTCAAGATGGTACAGGAATCACTTCAATCGGAGTTCTGTGGAGAGAGTTATGGTCATTCTACCAAAGTCGCGCAAAGCTGCCAGCTGCAGCCCAGGCGGAAATTTGAAGAAGGAAATGAGATATTACCTTGTGAAGCCAAATCTTTTTCTTCTACTATGGGGAACGAAAATTACATCTTTCCTAATGTTTGGAGGAAAATTATTACCAAATTTAAATCCTTCTCAAGCCTATATATACCCCATAACCTCATTCATAGAATTCAACCCTTCCATAGCCCCCAAAAAGGGGAGCTTTCATAGCTCCTCCTCCAACCCTAATCTTTCATCTTCTTTTTGTCAGTTACTTCCATAGCATAAATTTGAGAGTTCTTCATTGTGCAAGGGGTTGGAGAAAGAAGCAAGAACATCAAGAACGACAAGGATTCAACCTACGGGTTTTATTTGCTTTAGTTTTATGTTCCAATTGTTTTCACTCCAATCTATGTTTTTAGCTTATTCAATTATGTCTAACTAAATTCATAGGATTCTTTGGATGTGTTAGTAACTTTTATTGGTTTATACAATTCCTTTTTCTATTTAATATCCGTTTTGTTTTTACTTTGTTTCTTCCCTAAGTAGTTTTGATGATGCATGATTGAGTGACACAATCGTGTATGATTTAATATAGCTTGCTTCATAACTGTGAGAGAGTTCTAGCGAGTTAGATTCACTTAGTAGATGCTACAGTTAGCTTCCCTTAAAACGACACTGTTAATTGAGAGTGAAGACTTTTGAAGGGTCTTAGGAGCTTTTTGGAGTTACGTGTTAGGATTGACAACCCTAATGTTGTAATCAACGTTTGTATCGCATGAGCATAAGCTAGGTGACTCGTCCTTTCAAAGTATAAATTGTGCTAGGGTATTGTAGTTGGAATTTGTATAACCATAATTGTGAACGCTCCCTAGAATTCTCTTATCTCTCATATTTTATCATTGAGATTTAATTGCATTTAGTTGTTTGATTGCTTTTAATTGTTTTCAATTTCCAAAGTTTTCATAATTTTCTTGTTTCTCTATATAGTGTTTGACGCTTAGTACATAATAGCCAGTTGCAATTATATTTCCCGTGTTCGATATCCAATACTGACCTTTAGTTATACTAGATCTCCTATGTATACTTATAGGTATTGTTAGTGCTAAAAAATAGTGTAACAATAAATTTCAAAGAATATGAAGCCCTAATCACCGATAATGAATAAAAATTTGCAAATTCTTTATCATAATTACCAAAGACATATAAACAAAATTCTCAAATTTTCAATTCATTAATAAACTAGATTGACCTTAACAAAAAAAAACCGATAAAATCATCAATTAAATTCTCAAAACACCATTGAAAGTAGTCTCTGATTCATTATTCATAGTAATATGTCTACCAAAATAAATTCTCGATTAACCCAAAGATTTACAAAATATAACCTTGAATTGACAAAACGTACAATTCATGAACTAGTTATATTCCGTGGACATATACTCAATTATTCAGCCAACTAATTCGGCGGCCAATTGATTCTTAATAAAACAAACAATTAAATCAATTCAATTCATGATCACGGTAAGTTTGCGAGACTAAATGTACACAAATTCATTCATATACTAAATCAAACGAGAACAAATATCGAGACATGCAGTAACCGAGTCCTATTAGATTGCTAACTACGAGACTTGCAATAACCGAGTCCTACTAGGTCACTAACTACTCCCTCCGTCCTATAAAAGTTGAGACAAAACTTTTAGGCACGGATGTTAAGAATTTATATTAAATAAATAGAAAAGATGAAAAAAAGTAGAAAGGTAAGAGAGAATAAAGTAAATAATGGAATAAAAAAAGAGTGATTAGATGTTTTGTTTTTTGTTAAAAAAGGAAATGACTCAACTTTGTTGGGACGGACTAAAAAGGAATACGACTCAACTTTTTTGGGACGGAGGGAGTACATTTTAAATTTATATACTACCACTACAAAAAACTTTGAGTTTTTAAAGACACAAAAACCTAGACAAGACAAAAAAAAACAAGACAACAACTACTTGCGTTGGAAAAATTTTAAAAATAATACTCCATTTAGGATGCAAAAGAAAATGTTTCGAAATTAAGGATAAATTAACTTAATCTTTTACTTTTTTCAGGACATTTCCATTTGCGTCCTCTATTATAGTTGGGACACCAACAATAAAGATATTTTTTTGAAGCGTTGGTGATATATTTAGAAACACAAATAAGCATCTCTAATTGCATTAGAAAGCGTCTTTAATAGGTTTTCTTTGTTGTAGTGTATCAAATGCAGGTCATCCGAGAAAATAAACAATTAAGCTCAATTTTCACGCGATATCAACTAGCTGTTGAACAATGTCAATCACGGTATACACAATGGCAATGTCAACTAGATGTTGTAACGATGTCAATCATGGATACTAATGCAAATCAAATTAGTTAGTTATAACTAACTTTTAAAAAATATCTCAAACTTTGTACTCATATAAGTATCTCAATTTAAACTATTTTTTCATAAAAAAATATACTATTAAATTAAAGATGATTTTATAAGAATTCTAACGAAATCCTATTTGCATATGTTCTGATGACAAAATTTGATAATTTTATTTGAATTTTCAATATTTTCGATCAGGTTAATGTCAACACATAGTACGTATAATAATCTAATGCATGTACAATGTCAATCAAATTTAGTTGACACATTTTTACTATACTGTATTAACCGAGAATCACAAAAAATATCACGTATAAGAAATTACTAAAAGCCCCTTTTTGAATTAATAATACTCTATAAAATAAATTTTCATGTGACATTACTATATACCACTAGATCATTTAGATCAAACGACTTGGAATCGATAGTAGTTAGCAATTGCAAACAATTAGCAATTAATCATATATTCATATTCATGCAATAATCAGTACAAACTTTGAATTGAATTATCAATTCGTCATCCAAATAGTTAAATAAATCCAAAAAAAACACGATTTTATGAATTCACAAAACAAAGCAAAAATAATCTTAATTCCCATTTTCCAATTTTTAGAGAATCATCGAGAGAGTGGTCCTAATACCACTAGTTACATAAATTTCTCTATGGTAATTAATGAAGAACAACAAAGAGTATAAGGGGAAACGTACCTTGATGTATTAGAATTGATGGTGAAATTGCTTCTACTATGATCTTCCATATGATTAATACAAAAAAAATGAAATCATTCTTTGTGATTATAATCCTAGCTTGTGTTAATGATTTTCTCTTCCTTAAAAAATATAAACATTTAATTTGACACGGGTTTTAATGCATAATTGCTCAAGTAAGAGAGGCATATATAGAAAAAGTTTTAAAAGTATTATTAGTGGATAATGAGTCTCACCTCATTAGAGGGAAAAGAATTTCAAAATTAAAATGTTCATATTCTTCCAGGATGAATTAAAAAAGGAAAGAGTTCATACTGTTCAGGGACGGAGGAGTACAAAATATAGGTCGCTTTATTTATTAGCTATTCTATTGCTTAACAAATAGAATATCTTATAAGGTATTTATACTTATTTCTATACAAATTAAATACACTTTAACTTAAATTTTAATTATTCATGAATTATTTTAACTGAAAAACTAAAAGATAATTATACATACTTGTTAAATCAGCCATGTAGAATTCCAAAATTCTAACATTTTCCTTATGGACCTAGAAAATACACGAGAAATAAAAATAGTGGGGCAGCTAAAAGACACATGGACCTAATTGAACATGTAGCCTTGTTGAAAATAGAGTGATGATAAGAAATGAATTGAGCATACAATTCGTAATGTTGTGGAAAATGGATAATATTATTAGTTAGCAGATGCCATTTTGATATCGGCGTTGCATCATCCCCTTGTATTCATGGCCGTCTCGTTCTATTCTTTATGCTTACATATACTCTCGCTTCCACAAACACGTATATTACCAAATTTTCTTTTGTCATCTGATTAAACTATTTTTCTATTGCAGATTCAAACTTAATGCTACTCAGCCTACTCTCTTCATCTATCAAATGCTAATATTCTAGTAGCCATTTTGAAAATAATCATACTTTAAAATATCATTTTTTTTTTTCATTTTAGATAAGTAGATCTTATAATCCAATGAATTATTGCACTAAAAATGAGAACTACATTTCACTATAAAATTTTTCATCTTTTCTTCACATTTTTTAATATTCGTCCAAGTCAAAATGAGACTATAAGGCCATCCGCAACGCTATCTCTTATCCGTCTCTTAACCGTCTCATCTCTTCACAATTCATGGGCCCCACTGTACTTTTCAGCTCATCTCTTAACTAAGAGACAGCACCTGCAACCCTCCATCTCTTAACCATCTCTTAACCATCTCTTAACTATTCATTCAATTTCATTTTTTATTTTTAATTCCAACAAATTCAATTAATAAAAAACACACTTCATTATAAATAAAATAAAATTACAATTTAAAATACCTAAAAAAATAAAAAAGACATAATTAAAAAACTAGAAATTACAAATTGCACACTTAAACTCAAATAAAAAAAAATGGAGGCAAAGAAGCAGAAGAAGGAGTTCTCTAGTGACGATCATCTAATGTTTTCCAAATTTTGCCCAAATGTGCTCCATTAGATCCTCTTGGAGTTGGGCGTGGGCGGTAGAATCACGTGTCCTTGCCCGAATAGACAACTGCTCTTGCAAAGACGGATGCACTCCCGTTCGAGGCGGACTACTTGCGGTTGAGCTTCCCGGGGTTTCAGGGTCGAACCAATTTCCCGCCTCAGGTCCTTCGTCGGCGACAATCATGTTGTGCAAGATTATGCACGTATACATGATGTCGACCTTATTCTCCATAAACCACTGTCGAGCCGGGGCTTTGATAATGTTCCATCGAGCTTGGAGAACCCCGAACGCTCTCTCCACATCCTTGCGAGCAGACTCTTGCTTCTGCGCAAAAAGAGACTGCTTTTCGTCCGTAGGCCTGTTAAACGTCTTCACGAAGGTTGGCCACTTCGGATAGATGCCGTCGGCAAGATAGTACCCCATTTTATACTGGCGATTGTTAGCGACGAAGTTGATGGCCGGTGCTTTACCATTCAGAGCTTCAGCGAAGAGGTCGGAGTTGTTGAGCACGTTGATGTCGTTGTTCGAGCCGGGGACCCCGAAATACGCATGCCAAATCCATAGCCGGTAGTCGGCGACGGCCTCGAGTATAACGGTGGGGTGGGTGCCTTTGTGGCGCTCGTGTATGACCCCTTCAACGCCACAGGGCAATTCTTCCATCGCCAATGCATGCAATCGACACTCCCGAGCATCCCGGGGAATCCGTGCACATGTTCGTGAAGACGGAGCAGAAACTGACAATCTGCGGTGGTTAGCTTCTTCAGAAATTCGGCAGTGAAGGCTGCCCGGACGCCTTTGCAGAAGTTCAACAAACAAAGTCGCCCAGTGGATTCTCCGACGTGCAGGTATTCGTCGAACGCATCCGCCGTTTGTCCAGTAGCAAGCTGACGGATCGCCGCAGTACATTTCTGGAGCGTCGTGTGGCTAGGACGGCCAACAGTCGAACCCTTCTCTGGAGAACTCTTCCCGTGCCGCCAATGTATTCGCGATATGCAAAAATAGCGGGCGTGACATACGGAAACGGCGACGGAAGTAGATATTTCCCCGCACCGGGTTCGGACTGAAGTAGTCACGTTCCAACCTTGCGGCGGCTTCCTCCCGGTTACGGTGGATGTATGTCCGGCGTCGCCTAGGAGGCGCGGCGGCTTCCTCCTCCCTACGTCGATCTGCTTCTAGCGATTCTTCCATTATTCGACGCATTTGCTCAAATGGATCCATAATTGATTAAATTTGGGAGAAAAAAAAAATAAAGGAATGATTTTATAGAAGTGATTGGAGAGGAAAGAAAGAGAGATGAGAGAATAAATGTGTGTTTGTGTGTAAAATGGAGAATGGAGAAGAGTATATATAGAATATATAAAAAAAATTAAAAAAATTAAAAAATTAAAAATATTACCATGAACGGTAATATTACCGTTTTTTATTTTAATATTTTTTTATTTTTTTTTTGAAAAATCTGATTTTAAAAAAAAAAATTGAATTATGACGTCATAAATCCGACGCCCACTCGCGGGTCGGCGAGTGGGCGTCACGCCAGCAGCCCGCGCGCGCCACGTGGCGCCGAGCGCGTGTCTCGCGAGCTCGAGACTTGCCTCGCCGGGACGCGTCGGGCGTCGAGATATCTCGTCTCTCGAGACGAGATCGAGTCCGCAATGAGGCAGCGTTGCGGATGCTCTAATTGGAGGACAGAGGGAGTATGATTAAATAATTGAAATTTCATGTGTGCATAAAAACATAACTTTTGGATTGTAGGAAATCCTACTCTCTCTCACAACAATCAGACAACATGAGGGTGAGTGTGAAAGAGTCGAGTATGGTGAGGCCAATCGCGGAGACGCCGAGTGTGAGTTTGTGGCTCTCGAATTTAGACTTAGTGATGCCCACTACCCACCATACTCGAACCGTCTATTTCTACCGCTCCAACGGCGCCGACACGTTCTTCGACGTTGCAGTGCTAAAGGATGCGCTTGCGCGTGTCCTAGTTGACTTCTACCCCTACGCCGGGAGGCTGGAGAAGGCCGATGATGGCCGCATACAGATTAACTGCAACGCCGAGGGAGTTTTGTTCGTAGAGGCCGACTGCGACGCTCAACTCGATGACTTGGGTGGTTTCAGCCCTCGCCCCGACCTTGCTCTCGTCCCAAACGTCGACTATTCCCACGGAATTTCTTCCTTCCCAATTTTGCTGCTACAGGTCTGTTTCGTTTTTCTTTGCGACCTTAATTTTTTTTTTTTTCATATATACAAATAATTGTATACTCATAAGTTTATTACTCCCTCGGTCCCTAATAATTCGTCACCATTTGACTCGGCACGGATTTTAATAAATGTAATAAAAAGTGGGTTGAAAAAGTTGGTGGCATGCGGATCCTACTTTTATATAATATTAGTTTTATAATAAAATATGGTTGTAAATGAGTTAATGGAATGTAAATTAATGAAAATGTTTGATTGTAGTTGACCCGCTTTGAATGCGGCAGTGTTTGCTTAGGCGTTTTAAGCGAGCACCACATTGCGGACGGGTTCTCCGCCCTCCATTTCATCAACACTTGGTCCGACATCGCCCGCAGCCACACGGCCGCCGTCCTTCCTTTCCTCGACCGCCGCGTCCTCTCAGCGCGCGTCCCGCCGCAACCACAATTCTCCCACGCCGAATACCAGCCCCCACCGCCGCTCAAAACCCCTCTCCCCACCAACACCAACACCAACCAAACACACAATATATTCACCCTCACCCGCGACTTCCTCAACACTCTCAAGCACAAATGCAATAGACAGAACGAATCAGCCTACACCACCTTCGAGGCGGTCACCGGCCACGTGTGGCGCTGCGTCTGCGCCGCACGCGGCCTCCCCGAAGACCAAGAAACCAAGCTGCAAATCTCCATAGACGGGAGGGCTAGGCTGCAGCCACAGCTGCCGCCTGGTTTCCTCGGCAACGGGGTGTTCTTCACTACGTGGACGGCCACTTACGGCGAGCTGGTGTCGAATCCAGTGGAGGTGGCGGCGGAGAAAGTCCACGCGGCGTTGGTCCAAATGGACGACGAGTACTTGAGGTCGGCGCTGGACTACTTGGAGCTTCAGTTGCCAAATAACAAGGACATCGCGAGAAGCGAGAGGAGTGTAAAGTGCCCTAATTTTGGGATAGCGACGTGGGTGAGGCTGCCGTTTTACGAAGCGGATTACGGATGGGGGAAGCCGGTGTATGCTGGGCCAGGGGGGGCTCAGTATGAAGGGAAGGCGTTGTTGTTTGCTGATGGCGAAAATGATGGTAGCATGTTGCTAGCGATCACGCTGCTCCAGCCTCATATGGACGCCTTTCAGAAGTTGCTCTATCATATTTGAGACCACTTCTTTTATCGGATGTTTTAAAAAAAATAAATTATTCATGTTTTTCGCAAAAAAAAAATGAACTCTACTGTAATGAGCACAAAGCATTGGAAATTTGTATGTTTTCTTACCTTTATACATATATGGCCATAGTTAATTAGGAATGAGGATAACCAGGCAAACCAGGATTAAAAGGTAAATTTGAGTGTATCTGCTTTAATGAAGCTACAAACATCAAAATTAAGTTTAAAATTCAAGTGATATTTCCATATAGTTTTCTCTTAAAATTTACGAATAGCAAGTTTTGCAATAATATTATCGAGCTATTCAGACCAATTCCAAAACCCGATTGGCTGGCTCGGCAGTAGAAAGTTTGCTATAAAATGACAAATAAATAATGCATATTTAGTTGGGCAAGTAACGAAGACAAGACCCAGGTTTGAAAATATGTCTTAATGTAGTTTATTTGGGCCGACAATTGCTCTATACGGCCAGGTATGCATGCAATTTCTAGTGACTTCATTATTTGATGGGACGAAAATTAGTCATCAATCATCATCTGTTGTAAAAAATACTACTCCTTCGTAGACAACTCTAGTGTAGAGAATTCAAATCTACTTGCACAAAAGTTGTTTTATGGCTAGTGCGATCCAATTATTGCCTAGGATCTACTAACTACTCCTGACTCATTGTCGCATAGAAATACTCAGTCTTGTGAAAATACCATAAAATATACATACTTTATTTTTTAGTCCGTAATATTTTAATTACTTTTCTGTCTACCTCTCTTTTGCTTTATCAATTTTATATTAAAATTTGTGTCGAACTCAAAGTGCATATTATTTGTGGACGGAGAAAGTATACATTTAAAATGATATGATAATTAATGCATAATTGAAAAAGGTAAGAGAAATAAGGAAAAAACTAGTCAAAATAGTGTTAATAAATACTTTTATTAACACATAATCTGATAAATGAAAAATTCCACATAACACTAACATGATATTCCATATTAATACTTTTTATTCAGAAATTAGCATCATAATATTCAATGTGTACGTGTAAAAAGTGAAACGTAATCCAATGATGAGAGTTCAATAAGAAACTAAATTTGATATCGACCCAGGCACAGTAAGTAAGAATTTCATAAAAAGTGAAATGTGATCCAATGATAATAGTTTAATAAGAAACTAAAATTGATATTGACCCAAGCATGGTAAATAAAATTTTCTTGTTTGTAACAGCGCTAAGAATTTCATTCCCTCTAATGAAAAAGCATAATTTCGTAAAAAGTAAAATGTGATCCAATAATAAGAGTTCAATAAGAAATTAATATTGATATTGACTAAGTATGGTAAATAAAATTTCCTAATTTGTAACAGCGGTAAGAATTTCATTCCCTCTAATAAAAAAAGATAACGGAGTATAATTTAACAATATTGTGTGATAAAGACAAAAAAAAAATAATAGGTAATGTAAAAGGGGATGTCAATCCAATCCGAAATCCGTGGATCGGTCCAAATAGTCCGGTAAAATTAATGGGTTAGGGCTGTAAGTTTGTAACCTAAATACAAAACGGGCTAAATGGGTAGGTGAATTACATGGGTTGG
The DNA here is from genome assembly GCF_029641045.1 of Salvia hispanica. Lineage (NCBI taxonomy): Eukaryota > Viridiplantae > Streptophyta > Magnoliopsida > Lamiales > Lamiaceae > Salvia > Salvia hispanica. Next base: position 40,950,604 of record NC_142696.1, read on the forward strand.
CCCGAATCAATTGCGGATCGGTCCGACGGGTTGCAACTTTTGATTAAAAATATTAAGTTTTAGCTTGTTTTGTATTTTTGAATTTCATAAGACACAATCATTAGTCGTCTTTGATCTTTATTTTACAATTTTTACTCGATCCCACACTATCAACTTTCAAATTCCATCCCGACTCATTATTCCTCCGTTCCATCATCTGTCACTACTATACCACCACCAAAGCCAATGAAGACAAAATTAAGAACTACGACATCAAAATCTCAACATATTGATCATTAAATAATGACTTATGTAAGATATGATTTTTAATATTCATAAGAATTAATTATGAACAATGCCAAAATACCAACACGAAACACAAGCTTTAATTCAAATTGACTGATTTAATTCTGATTTTATGTTGTAGTTGATCGGGATGAAAGGCTTCTCTCAAACTATTATTGAAGAAAACTATAAAAATTTGAAGATTATATCTGATTCTAAAGATAAGAAGAAAAAAATATCAAAAATTTAACACCATTCTATAGAAGAAAATTTTGATACAAGGAATTATTTTTGAAAGTTTTTAGGCTCGAATAGTCCAATGGGTTAGCCCGAAACCCGACAGATTAGGGTCAAAAATTTATGACTAGAAAAATTCATAACCCGAATGTCCGCATCCAAATAGCCCAACAACCTGCGTTGGTCGGCCTAAACCCGAACGGGTTAGCCCTACATCTCTAACTGTACTATAAAACAAAATCTTGGGGCGGCGCATGGTTCAAGAATGAAATTGGGCCTTTGCCTGGATTTCGGGTTTATGCTTACAAATTAATAAGCGAGTTATTTTTCATGGAATCCATTTTACATCTCTAATTAATACTCTGTCTACGAAAACTAGACCATATTCGTTGTTCACAAAACAATAGAGCATATTTAAAAAAAGAAAGTTTTCAACAATTTCTCTCGTACTCCCTCCGTCCCAGATTTGTAGTACTTCCTCAGTCCCAAGGAAGATGACTCTTCCTTGGGTGGCACGGGATTTTATGCAATTATATTTTGTGTGTTAAGATTAGAGAGTAAAGTAATAGAGATGGAATAAAGTAGAGATAAAGGTGTTTCTATTTTAAGTAATCGGTCATCTTGGTTGGGACAAACCAAAAAGGAAAGTGGGTCATCTTCAATGGGACGGAGGGAGTAACATTTTGCCATAAAAGTCCGTCCCACATTTGGAGTAACATTTAGAATTTACCATATTTGCACATAAAATTTTACCCCATTATTCACTAAAATTACACCCAAATGTCATTATCTATATTAAAATAAATCAAAACAAAAATAAAAAACCAAAAAGTCAAAGAGGGACCCACTTTCAACCAACTCACTTCATTTATTGCACACTTCATCATCTCACTCCACCATCTCATTTCATTTATTACACACTCCACCTCTCACTTCATTAATTACACACTCCACCAATTCTTTAAAACACGTGTCATAACTAAATGTTACTATAAATATGGGACGGAGGGAGTACTTTTTTTCTCTTCTCTCTTACTAATAATATGGACATCACATATTCCGTCTAACACTAATTCTCTCTTATTTTTTTCATTCCCTCTTACTCTTTTCCCTTCTCTCTTAGTACTAATAATATGAACCTCAAATTCCACTAACTCTACTTCTCTCTTGCTTTTTTTCATGTCTCTTACTTTACCAATCACATTGAAACCGTGTCATTCACAATACATCCTATTTTTCGTTGACCAGGGGAGTATATTTAGTCCTATTCTTCTCTACATTCTCATTTATTACCTAGCTTTTTATATGCTCATTGTTATGCACTCATTATTACTTATCCGTGTTAACATTGTAATTAGTACTCCTTCTGTCCCTCAAGATCTTTCCTTTTTAGTCTGTCATACAAGAATATGCACTTTTCAATTTTGAAAACCTTTTTCATTCTAATGAGGTGGAACTCATTCTCCATTAACAATACTTTAATAATTTTTTCTTTTTATCACTCTCTACTTTAACTATTTAATATAATTATTTTTTTTAAAATACCTACGTAAGAGAAATGCTCAAATACCTTAGGACGGATGGAATATTTAAGTACTCCATATTATATGAGAGTATTTAATTCGGATGGAGTATTTAAATATGTCGAAACACATTAATATGTACTCATCAAGGAACTTAGGAACATAATATATTTTGTTTAATTCAGACGATTTGTAAGACATAGGCAGGTCCAGATATTTGCTAATTGGACATTGAACATAGCATGTGTATGTCAAAATCAATGTCTGTTTTAGATATATCAATCGAGGGCAAGATATTTGCTAATTGGACATTGAACATAGCATGTGTATGTCAAAATCAATGTCTGTTTTAGATATATCAATCGAGGGATAGATGGAGTATGATTTAATAATTGAGATTTCTTGTGTGTAGAAAAACATAATTTGTGGATTGTAGGAAATCCTACTCTCTCTCAACAAAATCAGAAAACATGAGGGTGAGTGTGAAAGAGTCGAGTATGGTGAGGCCAATCTCGGAGACACCGAGCGGGAGTTTGTGGCTCTCGAATATAGACTTAGTGATGCCTACTACCCTCCATCCTAGCACCGTCTACTTCTACCGCTCCAATGGCGCCGCCACGTTCTTCGACGTTGCAGTGCTAAAGGATGCGCTTGCGCGTGTCCTAGTTGACTTCTACCCCTACGCCGGGAGGCTGGAGAAGGCCGACGATGGCCGCATACAGATTAACTGCAACACCGAGGGAGTATTGTTCGTGGAGGCCGACTGCGACGCTCAACTCGATGACTTGGGTGATTTCAGCCCTCGCCCCGACCTTGCTAATCTCGTCCCAAATGTCGACTATTCCCACGGAATTTCTTCCTTCCCAATTTTGCTGCTACAGGTCTGTCTCAACTTAAGGACGTTTTTCTTTGCGACCTTAATTAATAAGATAAGTTTATTACTATTAAAAATTAAAGAAAATGTTTGATTGTAGTTGACCCGCTTTGAATGCGGCAGTGTTTGCTTAGGCGTTTTAATCGAGCACCACATTGCGGACGGCTTCTCCGCCCTCCATTTCATTAACACTTGGTCCGACATCGCCCGCGGCCACACTGCCTCCGTCCTTCCTTTCCTCGACCGCCGCGTCCTCTCAGCGCGCGTCCCGCCTCAACCCCAATTTCCCCACCCCGAATACCAGCTCCCACCGCCGCTCAAAACCCCTCTCCCCACCACCACCAACACCAACGAATCACACATAATATTCACCCTCACCCGCGACTTCCTCAACTCTCTCAAGCAAAAATGCAATCGACAAAATGAATCCACCTACACCACCTTCGAAGCAGTCACCGGCCACGTGTGGCGCTGCGTCTGCCAGGCCCGCGGCCTCCCTGAAGACCAAGAAACCAAGCTGCAGATCTCCACAGACGGGCGGGCCAGGCTGCAGCCACCGCTGCCGCCTGGTTTCCTCGGCAACGGGGTGTTCTTCACCACGTGGACGGCCACTTACGGCGAGCTGGTGTCGAATCCAGTGGAGGTGGCGGCGGAGAAAGTCCACGCGGCGTTGCTCCAAATGGACGACGAGTACTTGAGGTCGGCGCTGGACTACTTGGAGCAGCAGCTGCCAAATAACAAGGACATCGCGAGAAGCGAGGGGAGTGTAAAGTGCCCTAATTTTGGGATAGCGACGTGGGTGAGGCTGCCGTTTTACGAAGCGGATTTCGGGTGGGGGAAGCCGGTGTATGCTGGGCCGGCGGGGCCTCAGTATGAAGGGAAGGCTTTGTTGTTTGTTGATGGCAAAAATGATGGTAGCATGTTGATGGCGATCACGCTCCTCGAAACTCATATGCACGCCTTTCAGAAGTTGCTTTATCATATTTGAGACCACTTCTTTTATTTAAATAAACATTATCCGATGCTTTTAATAAATAAATTCATTAACAAAATGAACTTGATTGTTATGTATAAGGCCATAGTTTAGGAATTAGGATAACCAGCCAAACAAGATATATTAAAAGGTAAGTTTGACTGTTTGAGTGTATTTGCTTTATGAAGCTATAGCTTACAAACATCAAAATCTATACATATATAAATAGTGAATTTCAGCCTTAATTGTAAATATTTATAAATTTTGGTTTGTATTGTAAACGTCAGATATTTTGATTGGTCTATAAAAAATTAATTCAATTATTTAATATAGCTATTACAATTCACCAATCATAAACATCATTTGAATCAATTCATCCCAATCTTACACTAATAATATTTCGTCCATAGAAGTAGAATAGGTGGTTACACTAATTAGAGTGATAAACGTGGCATGCAAGTTTTTTTCTTTATAAAAGTTTAGAAATTTATGGCAGTTACAAATTTTTAATGATTGTTATTTAATTTCAAAATATCAATAATAAGAACTACTCCTACTTATCAATCAGCCATGGAATTGAGGTTACACGAAATTAGAGATTAACTTTGTAACCGCCACATTATTACACATCATTAGTAATTTTATTAAAAATAATTTAATATAAATTTTAACCCACTATAAATTCTCTATATTTTTTGTCTATATATATGTGTCATTCGCTAGCTTATTACCCACTTTCTCATTAACTAACCTATAATCTATTTCATCACTGAATTTTCTATGAAAAATATTTATTTTCAGTATGCTTCTTGCTCTTTATCAATAGTACTATTTTTTTATATTTAACCACTTTACGCATTCTTTTTGTGTGATTATTATATTACTAATATTTGCTGTTGTGTTCTTACCAGAGAGGATGGTTGAAACTATGGAAATGGAACTAATCTCTCTTAGTGATCTACAAACTACCACAACTTTATCAATCAAATGTTGAAATCATGGAAGCATTCCCCTGGCCAAATTTAATTTTGAAATTGGTAAGTAATTTATAAAATTTTATAGTACAAAACAAAAAGTTGTATTTGCATTGTTCATGAATGAAAATATTTATCGAATTGTAATATGGGGTATTTAGTTGACTTTTGTTTGAAGTTCTTATATACATATAAGAGCAAACTGACTTGACGGAGAAGATGGTGTCAACGCAGGACGATGAAAGTGTTGGAGACGATGAGCGAAGAAGATGAAAGCTATTAGAGATAGATGGAGGCTTATGGGCGGTGGCCAGAGCTGCATGAGCATAAATGATTCTGGATTCTACTATTTTTTACCGATTTCTTCATTTCTTGGTTGCATTCTGATTTATAATATTTTATTAATGAAATTATTGAATGTTATATGATTAATAATTAAACGGATTGATGAACAATATATTTAATTCAAACATAAGTCTAAGATTAGAATTTCAACATTGTTAAAAAAACCCATAAGAAAATATGGAAAGATATTTTAATTTTTCAACATTACCAAAAAAATTAATAAAATAATTAAGATTGCTTCGTAATTAATGTCATTGGTCTTTATTGTATTTGTGATTTAAAAACTTTATATAATTTTCTTTTATCATGATTTATTTATATATATTTTCAATTTCATATAAAGAAAACTCTATAGGTCATGAAACGCATGGAGTTGATACTAGTTTAGTTTAAAATGCAAGTAATATTTCCATATAGTTTTCTCTCAAAATTTACGAATAGCAAGTTTTGCTATAAAATGATAAAGAAAAATAGGTACATCATTTGTCCGCTATTAATTGATTACATATTGACTCAGTTAGGTTTTTCATCAAATTCAACTCCATTTTTGTCCTCTCTTTCATTTAGTTTACGTTCACTGTCACTTAAAAAATTCGACGTATTTTGAGTTTTGGAGGAAGGAACCAAATTGAAGAATGAATATATTCTTTGCTTTTGCTAATTTTCTTATATAATTGAGAAGTAATATAACTTAAATATTCTCTTTTTGACCACCCGACCCAGTCCATACCTGGCCGGATAGAGTAATTGTCGGCCCAAATAAACTATATTAAGACATATTTTCACACCTGGGCCTTGTCTTCATCACTTGCCCAACTAAATATGCATTATTTATTTGTCATTTCATAGCAAACTTTCTACTGCCGAGCCAGCCCATCAGGTTTCGGGACTGGTCCGAATAGCCCGCCAAATTTAGAGGATTAGCGTTGGAAATTTTCAACTCAATTAGCCCGTACCTCGTTTGGCCAACATCCTGAGTTGACCAGACCCGAAACCTAATGGGCTGACTCGGCAGTAGAAAGTTTGCTATGAAATGACAAATAAATAATGCCTATTTAGTTGGGCAAGTGATAAAGACAAGGCCCAGGTGTGATAATATGTCTTAAATTAAATGTAGTTTTTTTGGGCTGACAATTGCTCTATCCGGCCAGGTACGGACTGGGCCAACCCTGCATTCAATTTCTAGTGACTCATTATTTGGTGGGAAGAAAATTAGTCATCAATCATCATCTGTAGTAAAAATACTACTCCTTCGTAGTTGCTTAATTATTGTTTGGTAGACAACTCTTGTGTACAGAATTCAAATCTACTTGCACAAAAGTTGTTTTATGGCTAGTGCGATCCAATTGTTGCCTAGGGTCTACATTTCATTTAATTACTCCTTCTGACTCATAGTCCCATGAAAATATTCATAGTCTATTAAAACTTTTCCTTTTCTATCCCATAAAAATATAGACAATGAATATGACACAAGAATTTAGATAAAATTAATACTCACTCCATTCCAAAAAATTTGAAACACTTTAACCCGGCACAAGTTTTAAGAAATCTAATGGAAAGTAAGTTGAAAAAGTTGGTGGGATGTGAGTCATACTTTTAAAATATTAGTTTTATAATAAAATATGAGTAGGAATGAGTTAGTGGAATATGAGGTCCACTACCAAAAATGGTAAAAGTGAAGTGGGACAAATTATGTGGGACGGCCCGAAATGGAATACTGGGTCGAATTATCTGGGACGGAGGGAGTAAAGTAAAAAAAGAGAGAAGGAGAATTAAAGTAATGTTAGTAGATAGTGAGACCTACATTATTAAATTAATACTCCCTTCATCCCACGAGAATATGCACTCTTTCATTTTTAGTTCGTCTTACAAAAATATGCACTTTCTAATTTTGGAAACTTTTTTTCTCTCATGAGGTGGGACTCATTCTACACTAACAATACTTTAATTACTTTTTCTCTCAACGTCTCTCTTACTTTACCAATTTTGCATTAAAACTTGTGCCGAACCCAAAGTGTATATTCTTTAGGGACGGAGGGAGTATAACTTTTCAAAAATGCAATGCATATTTTTGTGGAACGGACAAAAATAGAAAGTGCACATATTTTTATGGGACGCGGGGAGTATTCGTTTAAAATAATATGAGAACAAATGCACAATTGATAAAATATGAGATAGGAGGAGAATAATAGTTATTAGTAGTATTATATGTGTTTAATGAATTGTAATGGTGGGTCATGTTATAAATTATAAATAAATTGGTGCATATGAGCAATGGATTTGAGACAACTTACCATAAATAGAAATGGATTTGAGACAACTTACCATAAATAGAAATGCACATATTTTTATATAACATACGAAAATAGAATGCACAATAAGGAAGTAGTATATTTTTTGGATTCCTTTGTATTCCAGATTCACAGTTCACAGATTTAGACACGGATCTATATCTTTGTGGTATTTCAAAATGAATCCTAAAGATTTTAATAATGAATATAGACTATTTTTATAGAATGAAAAAAAAAAAATGGCACATTTTTATAGGAGGAAGGAAAATGAATTTCGTGGTCAAAGATCCATTAAGTGATGGTCGTGTACTCGTGTATCATCTTATAATAGTTAATACACGTGAACAAAATTCCGATGTGATAAATTAAGATGCCAGCTGGATTTTGGAATTTACATGGACTAGAGTGGTCTTATTTACGCATTTGATAATCATATATATGATCTTAATTGCATCTATAAACTACTCCACAGAAACTCACCTACTTGGTTAGGTGGAAGACTCACAATCTCAGATATGGAACTACTTTATAATAATATTAATTAATTCTACATTTGTCATATTACTCCCTCCGTCCCATATTTGGAGTCACTTATTGTTATGGCTCGGATTTTAAGAAAAAAGATGTAGTGTGTAATAAATGAAGTGAGATAGTGGAGTGTGTAATAAATGAAGTGAGATGGTAGAGTGTGTAATAAATGAAGTGAGATGGTAGAGTTGGTTGAAGGTGGGTCCCTTTTGACTTTTGATTTTTGTTTTAGTTTATTTTAATGTAGATAATGGCATTTGGATGTAATTTTGATGAAGAATGGGGTAAAATTGTATGACCAAATATGGAAAATTCTAAAAGTGACTCTTAAATTGGGACGGACTTTTATGGCAAAAAGTGACTCTTAATCTGGGACGGAGGGAGTACTATTTTTGTTCTTCTGACCGTGGGAATCATATTTCAACTAAAAATCTACTGCACGGGTCTATCTATTGTACAGACGATTTATTTTTAACCTGAAAGAATATACTCCGTCAATTGCAAAATTTGTTTCATTTTCTAAAATCTATGATAACAAAAATTTACCTTTTAATCACAACTCTTTTCAAGAAAAAAGTGATTGTGTACTTTTTAAAGTATAACTTAATTATCAATTTAAACCTAAATTAATTATGCATTACTGATTATATTCTCTAAAGTATCAAAAACAACTTTCACTCGACCTTATATCATGAAACATAGAAAATAATTTTAAACTATGTGTTAATGGTAGCTTTCTTCTTTATAAAAATTTTAATTCTTTAAGGACACGAAAATAGAGATACAATTATCTATGTTTGAAATCTTTTTATAAGAGCATCCGCAATGGTCGGCTAGCGACCGGCTAGCCGATTCGTCGCGCTAGCCGATCGGCTAGCCGAACCATTGCAATCGGCGAGGACGAAATCGGCGAGCGGATCGGCGTGGGCTGGCCGATCGCTCGTCGCTGGCCGAAGCGCTGGCCGATCGGCTAGCCGCCATTGTGGCGGCCCGATCGGCCAACGATCGGCCAGCGCTATTTTTTAATTCTTTTTTTAATTTTTTTTTAATTCTTTTTTTTAATTTTTTTTTATTCTTTTTTTTATTTTTGAAAAATTATATAAACGCGATTTTCTCTATCTCTAAATTTCTGTACAAGAGCAACATCTAGCAATGGACAACAACAACTAGCCCAATACAAAATTAAGACCTAAAACAAAAACATGTCATACCCCCGTTCGGCTAGCGGCAAACTATAACGGATTCAAGGCATACTAACATTTTTTTATGTATTTTTTTAATAAATTAGTGAGGAGTAGAGTGGGGCGGTGGCTCGTGTGTGGAAGCCCGGATTTTTTTTATTATGTAATTTTTTTTATTTTTAATTAATGTACTTTTTTTTAAAAATAAAATTAATGAATTTTCCCGTATATGTCTCGTAAATTTAATTCGGTAATTTAATCGTGATTTTAATTCCGTAAATGTAGTATATTTTGAATTATTTTTGTTACGGCTGGCCTAAATCTGATGTGGCAGGTGGATTTTTTAGTGTTGCTGACATGGCAGAGGAGAGAATGGCTAGCCTATTGCTGGCCTATGACTGGCCTAAGCACCATTGCGGATGTTCTAAAATGGACCATCATTTTTGAAAAAAAGAATTCCAAGTTTGAGGATAAAATTATTTTAATCATTAGCTATTTTATGATGCTTTTATTTACATTCCTAATTTTAGTTAAGACACAAAGAATAAGGAAAATAGTTTAATATTTAGTGATAATTATCTCTTTTGTTTTATAGTAAAAGTTATGTGGAAAACAATCATCGCAATTTGACAAGCCACGCCAATATTTTGGTGCTAGAAAATTATCTCAGAGAGTCAAGTTGATACAAAATGAATACTCATTCTGTCCTCGCTTAAGATGACACATTTTTCTTTTAATTAGTTTGTCTCAACTAAAATAATATATTTTATTTTTCAAAAACTTTATTTCTTCAATTAATACCTCCAATAACTTTTTCTCACTTCCATTAAAATATTCATCTTTCTATTAGTAATACTTTACACTAATCTTTTCTCTCTCCAATTAAATACTTTAACTAATAACTTCTAAAATTCCGTATCGATCAAGAAATGTGTTATCTTAGCCGGGATGGAGGGAGTAGTTTAGATAATAAAATGATTTTATATACCGATAAAATGAAAATAATTTTACATGTTTTTTCATTATGTTTCAACAGTTATGAACTCTAATTCGATCGAGAGTGTATTAAGAGCATCCGCAACGCGGGCTCGATGCGGGCTCGGTCTGGTCTCAACGAGACGAGACATCTCGTCGCGCGACGCGACCCAGCGAGGCCGGCCTCGAGCTGGCGAGACGATGCGCACGCCCACGTGGCGCACGCTGGAGCATTGCGTGACGCCGACTCGCCGGCCCGCGAGTGGGCGTCGTAATTATGACGTAATAAATTTTTTTTTTATAAATTCGAAAAATTCGAATTTAATAAAAAAAAAAAAAAATTCAAACGGTCAAATGACCGTTGGGAACAAAACGGTCGAATTTTTTAATTTTTTTTTTTTTATTCTTCTATAAACATACTCCATACTCCATTCACCATTTTACACACAAACACTACTCTCATTCTTCATTCCTCTTCCATTTTACACACAAACACTACTCTCAAATTGTTGAAAAAATGTCCGGCGATGGAAACTCCAGCGACGGCGACTCCAGCAGGCGGCGCTCCGGCGGGTTCGACTTGAACTCGTTCGACGATTGCGCGAGCATGTACAACTGTTTGGGTACTCCCGGTTCGTCGCCGGGCACCCAAGGCTCGACCACCCCGCCGGCGTACCAAACACAATGTGGATGCATACTATGGTCCCTCCCCCCCCAGAGGTACGAGCAATCGCTGGGATTATCCCAAATTCCGGAGAAATTTTTGCGCCTGAACGCAGTTTGCCCGACTGGCCAATTGGTGGAGGCTCCGGCTCCGGCAGGATCAGCCTCAGGCTCGGCGTCAATGCCGAGGAGGAAGAGGAGGAAGCGGATGCAGAGGCTGTGGGAGACGGCAGCCGTCATCCATACAGCCAAGCCGAGACGTTGGCTCTGTACGACGCTTGGATCAGCGTCTCATACGATCCTGTCGTCGGGAATCAACAAACCCACAAGTGTTTTTGGCTAAAAGTCACCGAAGTTTACAACTCATGAAGGCCGACGAATACCGTTCCCCGCAACGTGAAGATGCTCCGCAGTCATTGGGACCAAAGCGACAGAGATGTCAAAAATTTTTGCGCGATATACAGGGGAGAAGAAGCGAATTATCAGAGCGGAGCCAGTGGAGCCGACATTCTGAGAGCGGCATTGCGGGTCTTCAAAAACGACGTCGGCAAAGATTTCAAGCTTGTCGATGTTTGGTCGCAAGTCCACCACCTTGAAAGGTGGGCTGGCGGTGTCGAGTCGGGCTCGAAACGCACGAAGCGCATGGCGCGTGGTCACTACTCGTCTAGTGATGGCGGCGAAGGCAACACCTCACGTGAGGGCACGCCAACCGATGATGCAGGGGGATCTTCGTCCGGTGCACGACGTCGGCCGCAAGGGACCAAGGCGGCGAAGGCGGCTAGAGCTAGGGGGAGAGCAAGAGCGAGAGGGATGGGCCGTGGCGGACCAAGCCAGGCGGGCTCGGGCTCGGGCTCGGGCTCGCACACCCTAATGTCCATGTACCTGGTCGCCACGATGGCGGACCTTTCAAAAATGAATTCTAGCCAAGTTGCAGCTCATATGGCCGGAATTGAGTATATGAGAGCTCAACTTGGTATAGGTGCACCGCCGACTTCGGGGGATGATGATTCGCCGGCGGAGTAGTTTTTATAGTTTTAATTTAGAGTATTTTAATTATGTATTTTTTTTATTTTTTAGGATTTTAAATTATGTATTTTTTTTATTTTTAGGATTTTAAATTATATTTTTTTTTCTATTTTTTAGGCTTTTAAGTTGTAATATTTATTTTATTTTAATGAAGTGTGTTTTTATTAATTGAATTTGTTGGAATTAAAAATAAAAAATGAAATTGAATGAATAGTTAAGAGATGGTTAAGAGATGGAGGGATGCAGGTGTTGTCTCTTAGTTAAGAGATGAACTGAAAAGTACAGTGGGGTCCATAAATAGTGAAGAGATGAGACGGTTAAAAGACGGATAAGAAATAGCATTGCGGATGACCTAACCGCTCATGTCAAATCAATATAATTCCCTAAAAAGTGTAAATAAATTTAAATACGACTGGCAGGTTTAGGAAGACACGTGCATGAGGTAGGTGGACATATATGTAGCAGGTTTAGGATTTTTAAGTATAGAAAAAGAATCAAAACCATTCATACTCCGCAAATAAAATATGAAGTGGTAGTTTTGAATTGTATTCTGAGTTGATTATTATGCATTTTAAGTTTCAAAATGAATAGGTGGAGACATTTTAAGTGCCGTGATTAATGATGTGTAGTTAGAATGAGTATCACACATTCACACAAGTGTACAATTTTTGTCCTAATTTTACTATAAGCAATAAATTTTAAAGCTTTCGGTAACTACCTGCATGGAATGAAGCTTCAAACAACTCTGTCCTATTCCGACGTCTTTTTCAACTTGAACGCCCTCCGTTAATCCCAATCTAGATATGTTTAATTTATAGTACTATATGCATTTTTAATAAAGTGACTACGAATTCCAATAATTCATAAATGCCCTTAATTGCGGAACCAAACATCAAATAGTCCACGAAACTAACACACACGTGACACACCTACCCATATTATAGGATAGAAACCCAACATTTTTTAACATGCATGGTTTCATATAATGTTTTCAAAGTTCAAATCAATAGGTGTTATATGCATAGTCATCATAGACTAGCGTGTAAATTGTAGTAAGAACAAGTTTAATAAAATCCGTATAAAATCAAACATGAACAAAATTAAGAAATGAGACAATCTCACGCCAATTTTGAAGCAAAATGTAGCTAGTGTATGTGTTAGTTGAAACAAAAACAAATAATGAGCCCAAAATCATTAGTTAGCTCAATTCAATATAGGAATATAACATCATCAATAATTTACCTAGATTATTTTTGTCCACATACTTTTCTCAATAAAGGAAGCCTCCAACAACACTATTTTATTAGTCTCCCCTCTCAAATTTTTCTAGACTTATCATCTCTTCCCTCTCTCTCTCTCTCTCTCTCTCTCTCTCTCTCCGAAGAATGAAGATCGATATCACAGACTCGACAATGGTGCGGCCGGCGGCGGAGACGCCGGGCGGCAGCGTGTGGCTGTCGAATCTGGACTTGCTATCGCCGGCCAATTACCACACGCTCAGCGTGCATTTCTACCCCAACGACGGGTCGGCCGACTTCTTCGACGCGGCGGCGCTGAAGGACGCGCTCGCCCGCGCCCTAGTTGTTTTCTACCCTTACGCTGGGCGGCTGAAGCTCAACGAGAGTAACCGCCTCGAGATCGATTGCAACGGCGAGGGAGTGCTGCTGGTGGAGGCGGAGAGCGACGGCGCGTTGGAGGAGCTCGGTGACTTCGCACCCCGCCCCGATCTCAACCTTATCCCCAAAGTCGATTACGCCAACGGAATTTCTACCTATCCACTCATGCTTTTTCAGGTTAATTAAATCTCTAATTTCATTCTCCTTATTTTTCACTTTTATTCCGATTTCTAAGAATAGCCTTCTTCTTTTTTTGTCGTTTGGTACGTAGCATTTTGTGTCTAGTTTGAATACAGTAAGAATTTTAATTGATCAGGACAATAATTGCTTAGAGTTGTAGTACTCGTTGTTTGGATTTAGATTTGGTTTTTATTAGGCAACAATTAAGGTCTCAGGATTCTTATCTTCTTTCCTGATTTTTAGTCTTGATCATCTTTTGTTTGTCATTGCCAATTTCATATTCAAAATCCAACAACTTGACTTTTCAATTCATAACTATAGTACTAGTATTCAAATCCATATTCAGTTCACACATTCCGTAGCCTCATAAACAGAATCATGTGCTGATAGCGCTTTGCATTTATATATAGTAGGAGTACATATAACCAAACTCATTAATTACTAGTACTCCCTTTGTTCGATGTCTTTGCGTCAAAAAGAAATGATGATACTACTACTTTATAGCATAGGAAATACTAACTGCTAGCTTGAAATTTGATCAAATTCTGGTTTATCTATTTAACGATTATGCTAACGAGGAGTAATTATGGCCCAGCTGACCCGCTTCAAATGCGGTGGCGTCGGCCTAGGTGTCGCAAACGAGCACCACTTATCCGACGGCGTCTCCGCCCTCCACTTCATCAACACATGGGCCCACTTCGCCCGCGGCGCCCCCGCCCCATCACCCCCTCCCGTGTTCGACCGCAGCTCCCTCTCCGCCCGCAACCCCCCTGAGACAAAGTTCAGGCACTCCGAGTACCAGCCCCCTCCCACCCTCCCGGTCCCGCTCGAGCACACCGAGATCGCCTACTCCAAGTACAAGGTGACGCGGGAGCAGCTCAGCGCCCTCAAGGCCAAGTGCAAGCCCGCGGACGAGTCAGAGAGGCCGTGGAGCACGTTCGAGGTCCTGGCGGGCCACATCTGGCGCTGCGTGTGCGCGGCCAGGGGGCTCCCCGCGGACCAGGAGACGAAGCTGCACATCCCCTTCGACGGGCGGGCGAAGCTGGGGCTGCCCAAGGGGTACTTCGGGAACGCCATCTTCTTCGCCACGCCCATCGCCACGTGCGGGGAGATCGAGGCGAACTCGCTGTCGTACGCGGTGAGGAGAGTGGGAGACTCGATCATGCGGCTGGACGAGGAGTACTTGAAGTCGTCGCTGGATTTCTTGGAGCAGCAGGAGGATATAAGCAAGCTGGCGCAGGGGGCGCACAGCTTCCGGTGCCCGAATCTGTGGGTGATCAGCTGGGTGAGGCTGCCCGTATACGAGCCGGATTTCGGGTGGGGGAAGGCGGTGTACATGGGGCCGTGGGCCGCGCCGTTTGAAGGGAAGAGTTATCTGCTGCCGAATCCGGACAACGACGGCAGCTTGTTCGTGGCGATCACGCTGCATACGCAGCATATGGACCGCTTTCACAAGTTGTTTTATGAGATTTAAATTCATCTTGTCTTTTGTGCTTTCTGAATTTGCAAATGCTTTGCTTTCAATCAATGTATCAGTTTTCAATTCCGATGCCAAAATTTCTTCTTTTGAATCTAACCACTTATAAGTTTCATTGTTTTGATTTGATTAATAAGAATATTTTCAATTTTATGGAACTAGGATGTAATTAATTTTTTTTCCAGATCAGTCAATTTATACACATTTTTCATCATTATGAAGCCTTGTTGTATTCTGAATTGTCGAATTGGCTGGATTTCATATCTTCGAAATAGAAATTTTTGCAACGGGCCAGCTGCAATTTTAAGCAGAAATAAAAGTCTAACGGGTCTTAAATACCGTTACAATGTTGAAGCCCAACAAAAATGCTACACAAATGCAGTTGCAAATTGCAGTAACATTTATTTTAAAAAGGAAATTAGCTTATTAATCTTGATCCAATACATACTCCATATAAGTGATTGGTGACCCAATAATAATAAGATCCAAGGCCCGTAATAATATGACGCCATGTTTCTTTTGGGCCCATTGCCAGACGGACATAGTGGAAAGCTCTATAGAAAATATGGAGGTTAAGAAAGTTGTTTTGGGTGTAAATGAATTATGGGTTGATTTGTGAATTTATTAATGAGTATAGAAGAAGTTGTGAATTGATAAAAAAAATAGTACTAGTAATTTTTATATGGAAAAGGTAAACTTGTCATCGGTGCTTAACCATGCAATGTAGTGGTAAGGTTTATATGTGTGAAACAGAGGTCAGCTACAAATCGAGTGCAATGGCAGGGGAGTCCGATGCCATTGTCCATGACTTAAGTGACTTTGCTCCTACGACGGATCACTGCCACCACATATAAGAATATTTAAATTCTTATATGACCTATGTATCTATTGGTTTAATATTAAAGTTTAAATTCATAATATTAAAAGTTAAAAGGGATTTTAATATTAAACACGATACCGTGATGGATCGATTTCGATTAAAGAATTAGAATTTAGGTGTATTGCTAGCCCTCCTCTCTTACCTCTAAATTATGATATTATAATATATATATATAGGTGTATATATTTATATGAAAAGGATCATGTATATGTATATAATTAGTTGTGTATATAAATATGTGTGGGCTAATATGCATGTAAATACATGTATTGGACGTGTAAAATTGTTACACATATATTTAATTATTTAAGTATATATGTGTGACGGTGAAAGGGTGTGAACAGTGTGATAGTGGTAATTAGTTTACTAATTGTCAGTACCCAACTGACTCATTTGTTGGTGAGAAGCAGTTGATGTACATGTATTTATGTGATACAGAAAGTGTAACCGTATGGTGGTTATTATGGTGGTTATTATGGATGAATCGACATATCAATTGGGGTTATTGCATGGCATGATAGATACGAAGTTACACCACTTTTCGTGAAGCGCCATGCAACACTTATAAATACATGAGTGCTCTCATTCATTAGGCATACAATCCAATACATTATATACACAGAAAAGTCACGGTATATACACATGTATATACTTACTATATAAATATAAAGATTTTGATTCTTTATCCATCAAAAGAATTATAAAAGGCTTGAGGTCAAAGAGTTGGGATAACATCAATTGGAGAATGCAGTCAACAAAAGGATAAACATTAATTGGCGGATTTCAACCTCTACATCAAATGAAGAAAGCATGGATGGAGGTTGATGATTTTATCTCCACTTTATAGTATAAATGTTATGGGTGAATTAATTCAAATCTAAAATAAGATTTCATTATCGAAATCATTAAGGTTGAGATATGGCTTACACCACATCCAAATAGTAAATTATTTGCATAAAATTTTGAGTTGCCATCCTCTTCCTGCAGCTGTGTATTTGTGTGTTTATCATTTCTTTCTCTTCTTCATAATTTACAGAAATTACGAAAAGGAAAAAAAGCATATAGTAACACAAAAATTTACATAAAATCTGTAAATTTATATAGTTAAAATGCAAAATGTCCTTCCATGATAATTTGGAGTTATCAGACGTTCCAATTTTGAGTTATTCATTTTTTTATATTGAATTCATCTTTAGTTAAAAAAAATGTAGGATCTGAATATTGCTTTATGAATTTTCGTCGATACATTTCGATTTGTGGAAATATACTTATAATGGAGTACTATATAAGATAGTACAGAATTGAATTTGGAGTATGATTCATAGATAATTTCTTTAATTACACAACAAAAATTTGAGCAAAACTTTCCATCATGATCCACATTATACAGAAAGTTTATTTTACAATTATGTCGTATATATCAAAATAAATACCTTATTTGTAATTGATTGAATTTGTTGATAAAAATATTTTCCCCTTTTTGAAGTTGACATTGACACATTGTCACATTGTGGTATTGCCTTTGCTACGTACTCAATTAAGAGACATGAACCTACGTTTCAATCAACCAATAGAATTGAAGGTTGATGCAATCCTGTAGTTGAGATAGAATTGAATGCATTTGCGATTTGCAAACGGAGCATTCGACAAAGAATTGAATGATATTGTACTTGTAGCATTTCATTTCGTTTGGTGTAAGTGAAGCTATTAATAGCACTTATTATAGGATCGTTGCTCCTGTCAAAGTACACATCGGATGGTTCGATTTATAAGATTATATATAGAGATTAAATATGTACTTTATATAGTTTATGTGATTAAATCTTATAATTCAATACTAAATGGGTAATCATATACAGTAATGTAGTAAGTATATGATAATTAACCATAGTCATCCTCCTACAACTAATCTAATGTAACAAACAAAAAGTATATGTATTTTTAGTTTGAGTAGTGATTTAGAGACATAATGTCTCCATGCCATAATGCCCCTATGTTTTTTTGCCATAAGAATAATTCATATATGGACTAATATACCCTTATTTCAAAAGAAAGGAAATTAGATCCGTTTGATTATAAAAGGAAAGTCCAATCAAAGCACATTAACTATTAACTTTCAATAAGTTTGGAGAATTATAATTAAGTCGTCAATACCCTCTTTAATTTTGCATAATATAAAAGGATTTACCTTCAAATGAAAATTCTTATTTTATTTTATTCAAACACTAGTATAAAAATTAACTTTTCAATTTAATTTGTTCATCTAATAGTAATTAATAGCAACTAATTATTTTATTATTAGATAGTAATTCTTAAAATTCTAAATTATAAAAATAGTTATATACATATATATTAATTTCTTAGTATTATTATAAAACAAAATAACCATGTCTTTTGATCTAATTATTTTATGAGTATTAAATCCCTTTTAAAATTTGACTTATTAGTAGTCATCCACATCTATTTATTTTATTGGTATTAAAAACTTACTCATTTAATAGTTATTCATAATAAATTATTTTATTATTAAAGAATTAACTTTATACCATGAAATTACTACGATTAAATAGAGGGAAAAACTTGTGATTATATTTTTTCATCGAGATTCAACGTAATGTTCCAAAACTTAATGAATAAATTATGAGAGAGAAAGAGAAAAAACTAAGAACAAATTTCCATAAAATAAAAATGATACTACTAATTACAGTGAATGGTCCAAAATGAACATAACCAAAAGAATTAGTATTTTTATAAAATTATTAATGCATTAGAATTTTTAATTTTTGAAAAATATTTATTTTATTATATTTTCATTTTCAAACAAAAGAATAGGTGAAATTGATAAAATTTTTCATATACTTTTCACTTTTGTATTATAAACGGATTACAAAAATTTGAAGTGAATTACATTTAAAAAATTATAAAAGTGTGTAACAAAATGTGGGTCCCATTTCTCTAATATTCTATCTTCTTTAGGTATATATTTTAATTTTAATTTATATCTTCCACATATATATATATATTCCATAATTAAGCTAGCACATCCTTATTTAAGGTCATAATTAAAATTCCATTATGCGCATAGTTGCTTTTTTTAAGATGTAGGGACAAAAAAGTAGATATAAAAAAATGTAGATTTAATTAAAAATATAATATAGTATAAGATTATAATTTCAACCTTATTATGGCATTATAAATTGAAGACATTATGTCTCTAAATATTTTTCTTTTAGTTTATAGTATTACTGATTTATTTATTTATTCTCTCTCATTACTTATTTATCTATTACAACTTCTATTGCCGATGTTGCACAACACTTAAAAGAACACTTTTATTACTATTAAGGTTTGGGCCCGCATTAAATTATATGCTACCTATTAGACAATGAAGGTTTGGGCCTGCATTAAAAATATTCTCCACTTATTAGACACATGAAATGACTATGTAATCTAAATATATTCTGTATTCATAATTATATTTCGAATTCATCCAAAAACAATTAAATTTTGAATAGAGATGAAAGGTATGTCCTTTATTTATTTATTTTGATTGCTATAGAAATAGTCTAATAGACCAATTTATGACGTATCAAATTATTAGTGTTTTCTTTTAGACTAAATGAATCATGAATTATAGTAGTAAAGCTAAAAAGAATACTCTATGACATAAATGTTAAAATTGAAAATACACTCATTTTCCATAGGAATATACGTTTTATTGTTGTTAACTAACTCCTTTTTGACTTCTTTTCTTCGACCCCAATAATCGATAATTTTGCTTCCCTTATGAGTTATGAGTCATCGATAGCAACATCTTCCTCCATTTTCACCACTATTATTAATAATGCCCATAGGTTGAAATAGCTTACCTACAACTTATAAGATATCCAAATCCACAATTGATTTTTTATATTAGTGCTATTGTCAATATCAATATTATACTACAAGTACACATATAATAAATATTTCACATTGATGACATATAGTAATTTATTTGACTTGGTTATTCGGTTGGTGATATTAACATGACCAATTGTCTTAATTGTGCTGCTCACCAACTCCATTGAACGAACTTTCACCAAAGTGGACGGCGTCAATCTTTTCCGTCACTTATCCGTAAAATTCATTTATTTCCAATGTCTCTCAATTTAGAAAGTTTCAACAACCACACCCACAATTTTTAATAATTCTCTGTGTATTTCTCAATATTCTGGGTTTGACTTCATTTTTTATTAGTGATTTAAATACCGTCTTAATTATTTCAGTATTTTTTTTGGGAAGCAACTTATTCTTTTCACATATATTACATATAGTGCGTACTTTCCAATACCATGCATGTTTTATCTTATAAATTACTTAACCTCCACCTAACTATTGTTTTGTACTCCTAATTATGTCAATTATTAATTTCTTAAAAATAGTATACATAATTCTTTTAACAAGAGAATAAATAAAAACACCAATTAAGGATGGGGCTTAGGATGGCTGTGGGCCGACTGGGCCCCACCGCCTCATCAGAGCGGGCGCACGCCAGCCCACACTGATATTAATGACTTCACTTTTATCAATTGGGTCTCCTTTTTCTATTTTATTAATATTTTTAAGAGATTTTTTTATTGAAATGTAGCGATATCTTTTTTTTCACATAATTATGAATCCTTAAAATTGGGCAAAATTTTAAATTCTATGTTAAATTAAAATTTAGTCGTTTTAAATTCTACGTGAAATTTAAATTTTGTCGCAAAATCAAGAACTTAATTATGTTTTATAATCAACTTCTCCCGAGTTTGTTTTTAATTTGGGAAAATCAAATTCGTAGGAAGTTTACCATAATCCCTACATTCAAGGATTTTGTGGCCAAATTTTATATTTGTAAAAAATATATCAAAAATTTATTGTTTTAGGGACTAATAATCTTAATTTTAATTGTATAATTACTCCATTAGTACTTTTAGGCATGTGACATAAAAAATAAAGCAAGAGAGAGTAAAGAGAGAAAATAAAGTAGGAGGGTTCAATAAAGTAAATATTATTGAAAAGAAAATAAACTATGAAATTGAATAAAGTAGTATAAGGAGTAATAATTATTAAAACGATTTATATGCCTAAAAAGGAAATGATTAAAATAGTTTGGGATATTGTAAAACGACTTCAACTTAATTAGCAAAAGATGAAAGAAAATTATTTTAAAAAATTAATTTATTCACATGATTAATCTAATTTCATTAAAAATAAACATAAATGCAAAAATTTAGTATAGATATATTATATGTATAAATACAGATGTATTGAATGAATAGACTGTTAAACTGTGTTCGGTTTCCTAAATAAAATAGTACCATGAGAAGTACAATCTAGGATTAAGTTATAAAATTATTTTAGTTGATAAAGGTTAGCCATAATTAATTATCTTATGATTATTTATCTAGAATTAAATTGTGAAATTAAATTTTATGAACTACACATATCAAATGATTAAAAGTTAACTTAAATGAAGTTTGAATAATCTTGAAACTGAAGAAAGTATTTTACTAGTAGGAAAAGTATTCTATTGCTGGAAGTAAAGTCTCCACAAAGTAGGTGAGACAGGTTTGTACTAATTTTATTACGTACTCCTTAATAGTAATTTTTATGTCACCATCTCACCAACTTTCATCTACTAATTCATATCATTAAAATCTCTAGTTGCACAATTAACGTTTTTCCTTTTCAGTAATTTGACGTATTACCTTGTAGTATCACAATACATTCAGTATAAATTAATACGCCTATGAGTATAAGAGAGAAACAATATTAAATTTGTAAAGAAAAATCAGGCTGATTAATTTATTTAATTAGGACATTATGTTTGTAACAGTACGAGTATATAAAAGCTCGCTAAAATAGATGTTTGAAAACTTGAACAAAAAATTGGTCAGAATATAGGCACTGAATAATTGGGTTAATTCTTTCTGGAGATCGATTAGCCTAAAATTGCTTGATTATGATTTTAATTCGGAATATGAAGAGATTAGGGCTTTTGAAATCGTGTTAATTAGTGACAAATATACTTATCCCACTCTCTATAAGTCTTGTTTTGACTCATTGCGGATTCAATAAATTGTTTTGACTCTTATAAAGAAGTGAATTGAAAAAACTTCGAAAATATAAGTTTCACTTTTATAATAGTATTAATATTAATTAATTTTGTACTAACAAATGTATTTGAGTGTTGTATTAAGTTGCGTGTATGTTCCACAGGAACTTAGGGGAAAAATATTATGTCAGATCATGCTGAAAAGTGAAAATTGTTAGAAAATTTAATATTTGGGTATGAATTGATATATTCCATTATTCTATATAAATATATTAGTTTTATTATTTTGGACCCTGCGTTAAAATTACACAGTACTTTTCATCTGTTCCTTTTTTCGGAATCTTAATTGAGTTTGACAAATATTTTAAGAAATGTAAATGAGAGTTAGATGGAAAAAAAGATACTCCATATTAGAATGTGAGATCTATTACCAAATGACACTCCTAATATGAGACGGATTAAAATGAAAACTGAAACTCCTAAAATGTAACGGATGATGTATTAATTCTAAATAAGGAAACTTTTAAGAAACTTAATCCTATTTGGACCCGACCATCTACTAAATTAATTTGACTACTTTCTTCTTCTTCTTCTCTCTATTAATTTATTAATTGAACATTAAAATTTGCATCATTCAAGTGTTATTTTTATGGTGCGGATGGATTATGTTTTTTTTTAAATACACCATTATATGAAAATTGATGTGATTGTTTCTAAGCTTTAAATAAATTGATTCTAGGAGTATGTTTTATAAATCATGATTTTACAAATGGAGTAGTATATTTATTTATGGTAGGTGCAGAGTATTAGTTCTCGCTCATTTATGGATTTATTTATATCAGGGCCTACATTATATTCAATCGATTTTAATACTTAGTCTTTTCCTTCTATCCAATGACTCATATACGCGTTGGATAGTGATATAATGAAAATAATATATCTAATATAAACTCAAAATTTTAGTTCTGGTCACTAAATATTACTACTAATCAATGATTATAATGTTTTCATTTGAAAATATCAATAATTTCTATAAATCTGTCAACAGATGATATAATAGACACTTTCATGATATGGTTAATAATTTAATTATCGAATAATTTTGTAATTCCGATTTCAGCGTTCTCTCTCCTTCCACTATTCACGTTTTTAGAATCAACACGATTTCAACACAAAATTCAACAACCACGGAACAAAGAGTCAACACAATTTCATCGCAAAAAAACAACAGCAGAACAAAATAATCAATGGTTCAGCACGAAATTCAACATCAACAAAGCTTCAACGCTGTTTCAACACAAAATTCGACATCAACAAAGTGTCAAGGATTCAGCACGAAATTCAACATCAACAAAGATTCAAGTCATTTCAACACAAAAATTAACATCAACAAGGAATCAACGACGCAGTGTAAACGCATAATTCAAGCAATTTTTTCGACAAATCGGCACATGATCGGAATTAGCTATAGGTTTTAGCATGAAATTCAATCATTTTCAACACAAAATTCGAGATCAACAAAGTGTCAAGGATTCAGCACGAAATTCAACATCAACAAAGATTCAACACTATTTCAACACATAATTCAACATCAACAAGGAGTCAACGATGCAGTGTCAACGCAAAATTCAAGCAATTTTTTCGACGAATCAGCACATGATCAAAATTAGCTATGTTTTAGCATGAAATTCAAACAATTTTTTCAACACAAAATTCGGCATCAACAAAGTGTCAAGGATTCAGCATGAAATTCAACATCAACAAAGATTCAACGCCATTTCAACACAAAATTCAACATCAACAAGGAATCAACGACGCAGTGTCAACGCAAAATTCAAGCAATTTTTTTCGACGGATCAGCACATGATCGGAATTAGCTAGGGTTTTTTACTGAAAAAATTTAATTGTTGAGAATATGAGACGTCAATTACAATGGTGAAGATCCTCTCTGAAGATGTGAATATTTGCAATTTGGAAAGTGGAAGATTAATTAGGAACGCATAAACCGCTGATCAAATTAAGTTACAAAATTATCCTCTGTTGACAAATATATGCTCTTGTTGACATAGAAATTGAACGCCATATTAACCACATATGTGATATAATTAGTGGCTAAAATTAAAATTTTGAGTTTGTATTAAATATATGGTTTTCATTTCATCACTTCTTGTTTATATATATTACTCTCGTTCTTCTATCCAAGCTTAGATATTGTATTGTCAATTGTATGTATGTTTAAAATACTGCAAATTTATTTCAAGTGTTTAGGTTTGAACGATTCAGCCATCATCATATTATTGACCAATTCATTGTTATAAAAATATACATGTACTTTCTTCATTATTATTAGTAGTTTTTTAGAAACCTTCTTCATTTATATTTGTAATAAAGATCTCTAATAAAAAGTTCATGTGAATAAATGTCAACCAGAACAAGAGGAGGTTCTAACGAATTTTTACACTTTGACATTTTTGTACTTATTTCACCATTAATGTACACCTAATACTGAGTTGCACCATTTTGTGCATAAATGATTTAATTGTGATATGTCATGAAAACCATAATAAATTAATAATAGTACCCTTGTTTGTCCCAAATATACACTTTTTTTTGTAAAAATGTACGTCAACAAAAATACCCCCTCTCTAAAATCTGACGTGACAAACCAATATACGAGCCAAGATTCGATATCCCAATACTACCTTCTAAATTAGTACTACTACTACTACTTATTACTCGCTTCATTCCATAGTAATGGAGACGTTTCTTTTTGGCATGAAAATTAAGAAAAATTATGTTAGGTGAGTTAAATAAAGAGAGAATAAAGTGGAAAATGAAAAAGATAGAGAGATGAAGAGAAAAAAAAAATAACAGTAGATATGGGAAAATGTGTTCACTTTTACTAAAAAAAAAAATGACTCTACTACTATGGAACGTACTAAAATGACAAAATGGTTATATTATTATGAAAAAGGGGAATAAAATTTATGGCCGGATACACTCTAAACCGAACTATGTATTGAATTTTTTTTAGTTGTACACCTACATTTGCTAAGTTGCAGTCTATATCATCGTCCTCATGACAATTTCATCATAGCATTAAAAAACAGTTCTCTTTTCTTGCACTAGCATTTCAAATAGGCCATAACTAGAACTCAATTAAGCCAATCAAGTATCTTGAAATCCCCCAAAGTTAATTTTTTAACCAGCTATAAATATTCAACCACCTCACAAATTTTAACATGTCAAACAATCTTAAGTGTCGATTTTTGTCATTTTCATATCCTGTTACAAATTAATTTTCACTTTTTACCATAATTGCAATTAGACTTGACGTTCCACTAATTCCATCAATCCATATTTTTTTATAAAAATGAATATATAATTATATAAATACATAATTCATATTTTATTATTTTTTTACTTAAATTTTTTAAAATTCATGTAAAATTAAATGTGAAATTTTTGGGGAGTATGAAGAGAGTAGAAAATATTGGCCTGTTTGGGAACTTTGGTTTCCATATGTTGATGCTAAGAAATATTAGTTCCAATTTGGTTGAGAGTCATGGTCATCCAGTCATCCAGTCATCATCATTTAAGCGCGGTAGGTAAGGCAATCGCAATTATATAACGCACTCATTTTTATCCTCTTTCCAAACAGACTCCTCCACCACAAACCACCGCCTCTTCCACCAAATCAGCTTCAATCAACACCAATAGAAATGAAGATCGAGGTGAAGGACTCCACCCTGGTGCGTCCCTCGGCACCGACGCCGTCGGTCAGCTTGTGGAATTCCAACGTTGACCTGGTGGTCCCCAACTTCCACACCCCCAGCGTCTACTTCTACCGCCCCACCGCCGCCGCCGACACGGCGGTGATGAAGGCGGCTCTCGCACGCGCGCTGGTGCCCTTCTACCCCATGGCTGGGAGGCTCAAGCGAGACGAGGACGGCCGGATCGAGATCAATTGCAACGCCGAGGGCGTGCTGTTTGTGGAGGCGCTCTCCGACGGTGAGGTGGATGATTACGGCGATTTCGCCCCGACTTTGGAGCTCCGGCGACTCATTCCGGCGGTGGATTATTCGCTCGGAATATCCGAATATCCGCTTCTCGTGTTGCAGGTGTGTTATTGGTATCGTTTTTAATTAAGTATATTTAGATTCCCGTTGATCCGTGGTAAGTGCTCATTTTGGAATTCAATACAAGACATTTATTTAGATTATCTGTCCGGGGACGGATTATTAACTTCAAACAAAAATTTAATTTAATACGAGTACTATGTTAATTTAGAGAGAAAAAATTAGAGTAATAAAGACAATGAGAAATTACTTAGTTGTGTTGACTGATACTCCCATTTGGCTGGACCCGGATTTTGATACTCCTACTACATGGAGTAATTTGTAAAGTAACACAGAGGAGGGGAGAA
This sequence comes from Salvia hispanica, assembly GCF_029641045.1. Lineage (NCBI taxonomy): Eukaryota > Viridiplantae > Streptophyta > Magnoliopsida > Lamiales > Lamiaceae > Salvia > Salvia hispanica. The sequence continues at coordinate 40,977,113 of NC_142696.1, forward strand.
TGGGGTCCATGTTATTAGTAGTGAAAACTTCCATAACATTTTCATAATACTTTAAAATCTAAATAGAGCAGGCATTTAGCTTCAATAGTATTCCAAAATCCATCCCATTTTGGGATTTTGAGTAAGTATATCCATTGGGTTACACTCAAACAAATCCAAATATTCCTTACATCTGAATTTAGTGTAAATGGTTGGATTAATGTTTCACTTACGTTAAAATGAGCTTGTGATTACTGTAAATGGTTGGAGATGCTCTAAGTACAATTTCTATACAGGTGACATTTTTCAAATGTGGTGGAGTTTCTTTGGGCGTGGGAATGCAGCACCACGCGGCCGATGGATTTTCCGGGCTTCACTTCATCAATACATGGTCCGATATGGCTCGGGGACTGGACATCACCCTCTCGCCATTCATTGACCGGACCCTCCTCCGGGCACGCGATCCCCCTCAGCCGCAATTCAAGCACATCGAGTACCAGCCCCCACCGGCCATGAAATCCTATGGTGCGGATGACACTGTAGTTTCGATATTCAAGCTAACTCGGGACCAACTCAATACTCTCAAAGCCAAGTCCAAGGAGGACGGTAACACCGTCACTTATAGCTCCTACGAAATGCTATCGGGCCACATATGGCGCTGCGCCTGCTTGGCACGTAGCCTGCCCGAAGATCAAGACACGAAGCTGTACATCGCAACAGATGGGCGGTCTAGGCTCCAGCCCCCGCTCCCACAGGGCTACTTTGGCAACGTGATCTTCACGGCCACGCCCATGGCCGTGGCAGGGGACCTGGAGTCTAAGCCCGTCTGGTACGGTGCTAGTAAGATCCACGACGCATTGGCTAGAATGGACAACGAGTACTTGAGGTCAGCTCTGGATTACTTGGAGCTCCAGCCCGACCTCAAGGCGCTTGTTCGAGGGGCGCACACGTTTAGGTGCCCTAACCTCGGGATAACGAGCTGGGTGAGGCTCCCGATCCACGATGCTGATTTTGGGTTTGGGAGGCCCATCTTTATGGGGCCGGGAGGCATAGCATATGAGGGCCTGAGCTTCGTCCTGCCAAGCCCGTCCAACGACGGGAGCCTATCCGTCGCGATATCCCTGCAGGCAGAGCATATGAAAGTCTTCGAGAAGCTGCTCTATGAGATTTGAATTCTGTCAAATTTCCCATTTGGCCTAGTGTGTTTGCAGAGCTGTTTTGCACATTATTTCGTTTTTACCTAAGCAACATGTGCTGATCTGTAAGGATTTTGATGCTATTCTTGCTTCATGAATGTCTACCAGCAGTACTAATATATTATGGTTCGATTTATTAGTTCAAATTTTGTGTTATCAATATTTTCTACTCCTATTATAGATACTAGTAGTATAGAATTGAAACACAGAATTTCTTAACTACACAACGAAACTATGAGCCACACTATCCATCATGAGCCACATTATACAGAAAATATTACTACTAGTATTTAATCAATTATGTCTTGTAAATCAAAATGAAGGTATCTTTCTGTGTAATTTATCGAATTTGTTGATAGTAGTAAACTTTTCATTTTCGGAAGTTGGTATTGTCGCATCGGGGAAATATTTTAGTTACGGACTGAATTGAGTGTACAAGCATAAAACATGCATTTCAATCAAACAATAGAAATAAATGCTATTGCATTTTGCAATCAGATCATTCGAGAATCGAGATAGAGCTGAATGCTATTGCAAACGTGGCAGTTGGAAAAGCGACACTTGGAATATTTATTATTTAATACAATTAACATTTTTGCATATATATTTCTTGATAATTTTGTTAATTTGGTGAAAAGAAAGTTTCTCAATATCTGAAATACTAAAGCACAGGGGCGTACAATTGAGGAAAACAAAATAACTCAAAATAAAAGCCCTAAATTATACTCCATCCATCCCAGGATCCCGGTTTATTATTACTATAAATAGTAAGAGTCTCACATTCCATTAACTCATTTCACAGCAAAACAAACTCTCCTATCCTCTGTTTCTTTATGGTTTGTGCTGAATACTAAAAATGTTTGGATAAGTACTATCATATGGTGGTGTAATTTTTTGTTTTATGTTTTTTGTATGACTCGTATGAAATAAAACACAAGAATGAAATAGAAACGTCTCATATGTGACATGTGAAGTGCATTAGTATAGCAAATCCTTGTTTCCACTTTTTCTTGAAGAATTCCACACTTAAATCAAATAAATACAAGATTGAAATATAATACTACTACTCCACAATCTTCTGTTTCATCAATGCCACACGCTATTAATTACCAAACAAACAGACAATCATCAACCAAATATAGCGACGAAAAAATAAACTCAGAGACTAAAAAACACACAATACTTGTTGTTCATGAGAAGAAGCTGAAACCAACAACGGCGGCGAATAAAAACAAGCACGGCCTATAGGTTGGCGCAGCGTTCTTCTCGTCTGGCCGCTTGTGAACAACGTTGGCGCCTCCATATGCGCCTTTCCCTTTCTGCCCCTTAACGGTAGAGCTGATCTCCTCTACTGTCGCGAGCTTTCTTGCATGCCCAGAATCTATGTAGAAGCTATATTTCAATATTCATAACCATTGGAACTAAACTGAAAAACATACAACTCATGGGAACTTTCTCACCATGTGTTATTTCCATATTCCGGAACGGGAATTCCTCCTCCTCCAACCACGAAATCAGTAAGTCTTTGCTCCTTAGCATATCAAGATCTCGATCAGAAAAAGTTGTTATGAAATTAGATGTGCATAATAATAAGAGGATTAATATCCAAGCAAAAGACTTCATTTTTCTTATGTCTCTCTCTCTCTCTCTCTCTCTCAGTTATGAATATGGTAGATGGACAGTGTTATATAGTGAAGCACAATTTTCATATCATGTGGGAACTCAAAAAATAGAAAGTGATGTTTTAGTTGGGCCGAAAAAGGAGTTTGTGATGTTTCTCGAAATATTGAATAAATAAAGTAGACAAAAACCAAATTTAAATGACAGTATCACAAAATGGAGTACATAAGTTTTGAGTTTTAATGGTAAGCAAGAAGGTTTTGTAATTATGTCAAATTAAGGTAACTTGTGTCTCCTCGAAGATGGCCTAGTGGTTAATTAGTGCTTTCTAAATCAAAATTTTAAAGAGGCTTATGACATAAAAGCCAAAATTTATTGGTCAAGAGCTTTAAAATCACCTTTCTCACACCATCCCATAAAATTAAAAAATATTTTGTCAAGATGAGTGTAATGGCTGGAGTCATATGTATATCTATCCCTTTTGTTTAAGCTAGTGAATTGATAATGAAGTTTAACTAGGCTTCCTTTTCAGTTTTGGTAGGACCTTAGTGAAAGACATAAGTAACTTTACAAGATTGACTTATCAATAAAGGAAGATATGCCTGAAGCAAGATATGGAATTTTCCATATTCTTGCATTTGCTTGTGCAGGCCATCCTAGAATCTTCTCTCCTTTATCTGCCCAAATTGCAGCTGGAAGTATTATGCTTATGGCCCATGCATTAGGTTTTAGGATTAGTGGCGCATATGAGTCGAACATATTTATGCTAGATGCTTTGAATTTGAGGTTGCCTGAAATTGTATTATCTAATCATATGTCAGAACTGGTATGAATAGGGATTTTCTGTTACATTTTCCAATTGGAATTGAAACAAATAGGTCAAATAGAATAGAATTATATGTTCAATGCTGTTTGTTGTGTACATAGGTCGATCTTGTTGTAAGAGTTTTTATGTAGAAATGTTGGAAGAAATGAGCATGCACTTCACCTTAATTTCTACTACTGAAATAAAAAGTTTCTTATTAAGCCTAATCACCAAATCTTTATTTCATATACACGATCAACAAACCCATTTTTTGCCCTCTAAATAATTTCCTTCGAACTAACATAATTCCTCTAAATTTCTCATATTTCAACAAATTATCATGTTTACGAGAAAAGAGATAATAACATAAAAAAAAATGAATAATAAATAAGATCATTAATTTATCATTATTCATTTTATTAAAGAATGGACTACAAAATTGCTCCCTACGTATGGAAAGTCAAACGCTAGAGGTACCCATGTTTGAAAGCTATAGACGGAACATATGTTGACCCTACTTTGGAACTTAAAAAGGCTCAAATGAATGAGCTTGCTTGTTCGATAATTATCTTGAATATAAGTGATAAGTTTTAAGAAAAGTTGGAGAAATTGATAATGCTAAATAGATTTGGAATAAGTGGGAGAGTCTCTTTAGAGACGCTAAGAATGTATTTATTTGTTTGAAAAAATGTTTAAAGTTCAATGTTTAAAAACATGGACTACTATACTAATATTGGTGTAAAGAAGGGGCATTATGAATTCATTATGATGCCATTTGGATTAACAAATATCCTTCTCACATTTCAAGATCTTATGAATGATATTTTCTGACCATATTTAAAAAGGTTCATGCTTATGGAGTATATAATTTTTTTTGTGACTGTGACATACTGTTATACAGATTTGACTTACCTACATGTTTTGAGCTTTTGAAATTGATAGTTCTACCTCTTTGTTAAACAAACTGTGATTTTACCCTAAAGAGTATACAAAGAAGCTATGGATGATTGTAGACAGGTTGATATCACTTAAATGTTCCTATGATTATGTATTATTCCTTAAGAACATGTAGCTCATATAATCATTAACTTTATATTAAATTAAATGTAATTTTATGGAAATTTAACAAAATATTGATTAATTTCATATATATGTTAAATTAAAAATGGCATGGTCATCATAAAAAATTTATGACGTGACACTCTGAGTTGTGGAAGTATAAGTTGTTCCATCTCTCCGTCATTAAATGTCTCATTTTTTCTTTTTCGTTTGTCCGCTGATAAATGTTTCATTTCACTTTTACTACATTTGGTAAGTGGACCCTACATTCCACTAACTCATTTCACTCACATTTTATTATAAAACCAATATATAAAAGTAGTTCCTACATGCCACTAACTTTTCTACCCACTTTACTACATAAAGTCAAATAATTTCTTGTAACTCGTGCCGGTCAAATATGAGAGACATTTACTCATGAATGAAGGGAGTACAATTTACTGATTTTGTTAGTTCTAACGTAAAAATTCAACTTAATCAATGCAAATCCAATATCAATAGGTAAAAGGAAAAATTCTACTACTATAGTGTAAAAAAATCCCCTAAGACTCAAATCATAATTTGTTAGTAAAAATTTACTCCCGAGTCTCGAGTTGGTAGTGAACAAATGATTTCATGTTTTTCGTCTTTTTTAGCAATATTATGTTTGGTGAATAACTTGAGAATGATGATGCATTGAATCATTTGTTATCTAAAGACAAGATATGAGTTGCAAATATTAGTACTACTAGTATTTGATTGATGATTCCGTGATGAACTTTATTTTTGGTATCGCAACCAAACAGGCCTTTAAGGTTATGAGCAATACAATGAGTATTAATGAAAACCATACATAATACTAATTGAAGAGTGATTCATGCACGTGAAATATGAGAAGCAAAGTTGTAAACAAATTCTCCAATTTCCTAAATTGATAATCTTTTAATAGAATGGGATTCTTGACTTTTGTTTTAAGGCTGATTTGGGACAACACTCACTTATAAACCCCACATTAAAGTCGAATTATTCCTTTTCAAACGAATATTGGCTCTCTACAAAGATGGTTAGCGAATATTTATATGCATGCATCAACCAATTCAATAAGTTGATTTGTTCTATTTAAGAGTTTATTTGAGAAAGAATAAGATAAAATTGTCGTTAAAGAGAATGAAGTAAAATCAAAGCAAACAAAGTTAAAGTTGGATCAAGCAGACGCAGCCCACCAATATATATTGAGTATAATCAGTAAAATCAAAGCAAACAAAGTTAAAGTTGGATCAAGCAGACGCAGCCCACCATATATATTGAGTATAATCTGTTTAACGGAAGCCCAAATACAAGTGCATATGGTAATTTATTAGGTATAAAAAATTCAACAAATAACAGAAACTCAAACCATCACACGACAATTCAAATTCAAGATAGTAAATGGCCAAATCCACAAGTTAATTGTTGAAGCTAACAAACACACACACAAGTTAGAGAAGTTGTTATTCAACGGGGAGAATTTGAGGTAGGCGCCAACTAACGCAGCGGTCCATACACATGAAGAAGTTGCACGAGGAGCAATGGAATCCAGCCGGATCTGCACCATCAGGCCCTTGAACTGTGAAACGACAGACGTCGCAGCGCAGTATAGTGGTGACAATTTTAAAGGTGAGAGGATGAGGGTGAACATCACCCCTGACGTTGTACTGCTGCCCAAACTTGAGATTTCGAAAATAACCAGATGCCTCAGGAAAGCAGTAGGCATGGAAGGAGGTATCACAGCGGCCGCATTGGTACATCCACTCCCTTGGATTCATTTCTACTTCACAGCCGTCGCAATAGAAGTCGCCTGGATGGTTGAATCTCCCTTCATACGTCAGCGGCAATGGGTGCTTCTCCCACCTGTGCTTGTTCACCCGCGGCAGCATTATACATCTGGAGCACAGAGTGAAATTGCAGCTGCCGCATTTGTACAGTAAACCAAACCATACCGTGCACACACAACCGCGACAGACGCCTTGCCGGCCATCTCCTCTGGTGGGCAAATACTTGAGATAAAGATGGTGGTTTGGATGCGCCTCGTGTTTGATGGCTGTAGGCAGTGAAGCGCACTTGACATCCACTTTGAAGTTGCATTTTCTACAAGTATAGAGCAGTCCATTTGATAAGTAGTCACACACGCTGCATGTTTCCCAGAAGTTGAGTTTGGGACAAGCTTCAAGGATTAGGTTATGATGAGGTTTGTGAAACGGATGAGAGGGGAGCTCTGGCGGTAAGTTGAAGCACGCCAAGTGGAGAAAGTATTTGCATTCTCCACACCTCATGTACCTATACGAAGACGAAGATGAAGATGATTGATGTTTCTTGTATGGAAATATAGGCATAGTGCAGGCATCACATGCTAATTCAACATCACCGTCTTCATCATCATGATCATCATCATCTTCTTCATCGTCGCCGCCGTCGTCATCATCGATTTCTGAAATGGATGATGAGACTAAGCTCAACGGATGAGGATGGAAAGGAAATGAGTATTTTTGGCCATCAGGAGCTGGGACGACTACCATTTGTCCTCTTTCTCTGGTAACAAACGGCTTGATTAGATCTTCATGCACGTCGCAAACTGGAAACGAGGCAACCACTTGATCGTTTGCATCATGACTGTTGCAGTGCAAGAAAATAGCATTAAATCATCAATAGTCCAATTTGGTAATTATAACATGAGACATAAAACTCAAAATGATATCTTACGATTCAGTAGGAGTGGGGGGATTGGTGGCACACTTGATGTGAACAATGTATCTGCAAATTTGGCAATGATACACCCAACGGTTGACCAACAGATCTTTGGTGCATATATCGCATGAGTAGAAAAAATGGGTATACTGTATTGGGAGATAGAAAGCGAGAGAGAGAGGGTGGTGGTGGTGGTTGTAGTCCGCAGTGAGGGGCAAGGCGGCGCAGTCCTCGTGTATCCAATACTGGCAAGCGAGGCATTCGTAGGATCTTCCCGTCTCCATGGTGCCACAGGCATCGCAGTTGAAAGAATGGCGCTTCTTCATGAGAATGAGTTGGTGTTGAGGGTGGCTGGGGTGCTGTATGCATATCTGCTCATCGGCCACGTGCTTCACACCAGCAGCGAGTTCACACTGAATGTGGATTCGGAACTCACAACCTGAACTAGTACAAAAGTAACCAATATTCCCTACATCATATTGACACGCTGCACACTTCCTTGAAGTGTCAGCTAATTTGAGGACGAGTGTGTGTTGTGGGTGCCTAGAATGTGTAATCTTAGTCGGCCTTTCTGCACAGTCGGTGTGCAAGTATTTCTTATTACCGCATTTGGTGCATCCGTAGGCTGCCTCTTCAAAGAAATATCTACCACACCCATAGCAAAAATCGTTGTTATCACTTTGAATAAGCGTCAGAGGATGCTCATGAACAAAGTGAGCAATACTCTCCTCCTGCATCTCTCTCTCTCTCTCTCTCTGTGTGTGTGTGTGTGTGTGTTAGAGGAGATGAGAAACACTTATGCTGTATGTTTCCAGAAATCAAACGTCTTTGTAGGCTAGCTCACCGACCCCACTGGTTCGATAGAGTTCACCAAGTAATGCATCAATCAAGGAAATTAACGAATATCGTTTGTACTAAAATTGAGGTAATGAATCAAACAAAATATAAATGTGAAAAGGATCAAGACATTATGGTCATTTTAATTAAAAAAAAATCCTACAAACTTCAAATTAGAGCAAAGTATATGCTCAAAGTATTAGGTCCATCATTCCTTTCCTGCTCTGTAGACACTTTAAAGCACAGCTGTTTTAAATATATGGTGACTTGGATCTTGATGAACAAGTATTATAGAGCTAACTACAATTGAGATCACTCAAGTTAAAGAAACTTCTTGAATTATAGTTTTACCCTATCAACTGTCTAAATTCAATTTTAATTTGAAAATAACACTATAACAGTTGCAAAGACTATTTCGAAAAAAAATAAAATAAAATGTAACTGCTGATATATTTAAACAAAAATTAGATATATGGAGTGTAAAATTTCGAATTTCAGTTCTAAAAATTGAAAATGCCTAAAATTTAAAACAAGTCACGCGCATCGCGTGTGTTCCATACTCGCCCTCTCATTGGGCGAGAGGTGTGTGTTGGTTGCACAGGGCCACACCTTCGGCTTGAGCTGCAGGCTCGAGTTCCTGCAATAGTGGCAGGGCGAGGATTTTTACAGGTTTCTGGCTAATTCTCTACCCAATATCAAGAAGAGCTGTATATATAGGATTTTCATATTCATGGTTCTTCATTATTTCCCATTCTTACTCTTTCATTGCTTATTTCATCATATCACTATAATTTATTCGTGTGTGTGATTAATTGCAGCTGGCATGGTCAAGGCCTTTCACAAGAACAACCAGAAAACAAGTGGAAAGAAGCTTATTAATTTCTTTCTCTTGAATGAATATTCAGAACAAGTAACACAAACTGACTTGTAAAGACTTCTATTTATATTTCTAACTAAATCTAAGAATCTGAAAATTAAAGTGGTCCATTTATAACCTGCTGATGTAATATACTAGTATAACACAGGCAATGTAGCATATGTCTGTAAACGGCAACTAGAGAAGGAATAAAAAAAGTCAATGTAGGTATCATGTTGGCATGAACACGGCAGCTGTGAATCGGCTGCATGCTTTGTTTGCTGCCCAGAATGTAAAGCTAAATCATGCAATAAAAACATCTAGCTTGAGACCATTTGTTCGAAGCTCATCTAAGCTAAAACTGAGAATTCATCAAGACATTTGCGTAAATGCTATCAGATATATGAAGTGTTTGATACATGATCAAGTTTGATGCATTATCTGTTGTTTTTTTTTAATATGATCAATTTTATCAGTTTAATGAACCAAATAGGCAAATTTGTGAACCAAATATATAGATTGGAACTCATTAGGTAAAATTATGAAAGCTGCTTTAGTAAAGATTCAGTTCAAAATTTTCATACTTAGATAGGGATTTGGGAGTATTATAAATGGGAATGAATAATCCAAGCAATTTCATAATGAAAAGAACAAATAAGCTAGTACTACTCCCTATTTGAGATGGTGGGAACAAATTGATCATAAAAAACAGTAGAACCAATATGAATGCGTGAAATGAATTCAAAAACAGAGAATCGCAGAATAGAGAGAAGTACCAAAAAGACAATAGCTCGATTGTTCAAATACGAGTACCTGAAGACGAATAGAGCTCCTAGAATTAATAAAATCGCCGACAAATCAGAAATCAAGGTAAGGCCTAAAAATGAGGAAACATTTCACTTTGGGATTTTGGCCCAACATAAAGGTTGCAGGAGGCGGAACCGATACTGGGAAATATTATGGCGGCGATCCGGGCAGAGCGGTAAAATACATAGGTAAACTAACTTTTTTTAGTTGTTGTTAGTTGTTAAGGTGAGTCATTTTTTAATTGGAAAAGAAAATTACTGTATTTACTTTTAAACATTGAACGATATCTTGGCTATGTGCTCCCAAATAAACATGTTTTTATTCACAACATAATATTTTATAGCGAAATTTATAAAAAATAATATTGAACCTCTTAGATGGTGTTTGGTTTTCTAGATTAAAATATAATAAAATATAATTTAAGATTGAATTATGAGATTATTCTTAGTCATAAAAGATTAGCTATAGTTAATTATTTTATAATTATCCATCTAGAATTGAGTTATCTTATGAGCTAAATACATTACATATTTAGTTTCGGAATACAATCTTGCACACCGAAAGCTAATATTGTTGATCGGAACCAATGAAATAAGTAAGATACTGCATAATAAATGAAAGGTTAAATATTTTAGAGTAAAAGCCAAAATTGGTCCTGAATATATGATCATTTTACGTTTTTTGTCCTAAACATTATCTTTTGGATTTTGTGGTCCTCAACATATGAAAATTTGATCATTTTGGTCCTCCGTCAACATTTCCGTTAAAAACTAACGGTCAACGGATTTAATTCCAATTTTGACCAAATTAAATTTTTAATTCTGATTTTTTACTCCCTAATTAATTCCCTAATTATTTTTTCAATTCAATTTCATCTTTCATCTTCCTTCCTATTCTTTTAGAAATTTCATACTCCCTCCGTCCCAAGGTATTAGACCAACTTTCCTTTTTGGGATGTCCCAACATATTAGACTCATTTCCTTTTTTAGCAAAAAGCATCTATCTTATTTTATTCTCCACCTACTTTTTTCTCTCTTCTCTCCCCTACTTTTTCCCTCTCTCATACTTTACTCTCTCCACTTTAACTATATAAATATCAATTCCTTAGAGCACTCCCAATGCTCTCCCTAAAAACTCCCTTATTTCTCCCTAACTCCTGCCACATCAGCACCAAAATTTATCCCCAGTTTTTAGCCAACTTTTAGCCAACTGCTCCAATGGTTTCTCCCTTATTTCTCCCTAACTCAACATTTCATTTTTACATCATCATTTTTAATATTATTTAATTTTCCCTACAAATGTGTTTAATAAATAGATTTATAAATGAACAATTCGTCGTTGTATTAATCATTGGAAAATATAATACAACGAGAAAAAAAAAAACTACAAATAAAAAACCATAAAAAACAAGGATTTAAAAAACTAAGAGGGAGGAGCGTCCGGCGAGAGGTCCATCTTGATCTTCATATTTTGGATGGTCGACCAGAGGGACTGCTTCTCTTCTGGGGTTCCGCCGCCGGTGAAGTACAGCGTGTACAACTGCGCCAGAGTGGCGGCATTGGAAGAGAACGTGGCTTGTTGTAAGAACGGGGATTCCGACTGGGCATCTGACGATGTGCCCTTCCCCTTCCGCCTCCCCTTCGCCTTCTTCGCTCCCACAGGGCGCTCGTGCGGACCATCCTCAGACAAGTCGATGGGGATCGCGCTGCCCTCACTCTCCGCACCGCTAAGTCGCGAGCGCACCGATTTCCCGTGCAGCGCGCTGTGCATCTCCGTCCGGAATTTGGGGAGATCCTTCAGCCTATCATAGATTTTCCAATACTTGAAGCCCTTCGACAAGAACTGGCCACTATACATCCGGATGGCCTCATCTCGGACCATGTGCTCGTTCTGGCCACTCGTCATGTTCGTCATCAAGTTAGAATATATACCGTTGAAATGGGCGCAGTCCCTCATGAGGCGCTCCCAATGCCGGCGGATCGCCTCACTGCCATGGTCCTTCATCGAGGCAGTCTTGTTGGTCGTGTACTTCTCCGTAACCTGCGCCCAGAACATGATCTCAGTCCGGTAGTTGCTGCGCAACGGGTCTTGCGTCGTGTCCGCCCAGCAGTTGGCTATCAGCTCGGACTCTTCGAGAGTGTAAGTAGTCCTTGTCCGCTTCGGCTTCTCATCAGAAGCCGTATCAGTCGCAGCCGTCGACGCCGGCGCCTTCCCCTTCCCGCTCCTGGAAGGCGGCTCGGCGGGCGTTTCTTCCACCTCGTAGTCGTCCGTGCTGAGTGTCGGATCCGTTGTGTACGTCGCGGCCTGAGATTCTTCGTCGCCTGGGGTTGATCCAGGGGTGTCGAACAACGATGTGACTATCTGGGGGCGATACACATCGTCGGCTGGAGAGGGCATGCTGAGGGCAGACTGGAAGTACGGAGAAAGTCTGCGTGGCGTAGGAGTCTGCAATGGGGACGGACCCGCATATGGATATTGGCTGGGAGGAGAACCCATCGACAACAACGAGCTCATCCACTGCTCATTTGCTTCATCAGTGTTGGGAATTTGCGAACTCGACTCTTTGCCCTTACCCTTACTTTTTCGAGAATTTTTCCTACTAGAGCTCATAATTTTGAAGATTGAAGATTGAGATAAGAGATTGAAAAATTGAGAGAATTGTGTGTGATGAATGGAGGAGGAAGAGGAAGTATTTATAGTGGTGGAATTATAGATATAGCCGTTTTAAAAAAAAAAAAAAAAATTATCGCCGAACATCGCCGAATCGCGCCCACAGTGGGCGGCGATGATTCGGCGATGTTTCGGCGATGGATCGCCGGTTGGCGTTAATTCGGGAGGAATAACGCCGAGAATTCGCCGAAATCGTCCCATTGGCCGGCGAAAACTCGGCGATTTTCGGCGAAAAATCGCCGAGTTTAACGCCGAGCCCATTGGGAGTGCTCTTAAATCATGTGCCCAAAAGAAGCGAGTCTAATACTCCGGGACGGAGGGAGTACATTATTTCCCACTGAAAATAAAATAATAAAATAAAGTAGTGTAGCTTTTTGTCGAACCTGGGTTTCTTGGCCTGGTGCTTTTCTCTTTCTTCCTGGTCTTGCTCCTTTCATCTGGTTGAGGAAAATGGAAGTAAGAGTGAGAGTGGGGGTCTGTGTTTTGGTCTGGGGAATGAGGATTGTGAGATGAAATAAAGTAATTGCTTCTTTTATTTGCTCCAATAACAAAGGATCATTTTACTCCTATTTTAAGCAAAACAATTGGGAATGAAGACGGTTGAACCAAATCAAATCTTGAAATGCCGGAGCACACCACAACCTGGTCTGTTGTGGTGAAGCAGGGCGGAAGGAGCGGGAACGACGGGGCAGGCGGTGGTCGTGGCGACGCAAATTTGCCAGAGAAGCAGAGAGAGAGGCGGGCGGCGGAGGTTGTGAAGCTCGCGGAAAAACTTGCGAGGACCAAAATTTCTTAAAGAAGATGAAGGAGGAAGATGAAAGATGAGAAGAGTGGAATTGAAGTGCAAAAATAATTAGGGAATTAATTAGGGAGTAAAAAATCAGAATTGAAAGTTTAATTTGGTCAAAATCGGGATTAAACCCATTGACTGTTAGTTTTTAACGGAAATGTTGACGGAGGACTAAAATGATCAAATTTCCATATGTTCAGAACCACAAAATCCAAAAAATAATGTTTAGGACCAAAAACATAAAATGGTCATATGTTCAGGACCAATTTTAGCCCTTACTCAATATTTTATAGGCAAAAGTATGTACATGCGTTATTTTCACTACTTTATGTTAGATTTTCGTTAATGGTAGATTTATTTCAATATATAGACACGTATTATTTTATTCCAGTATCATCTACTAGTAAATTTTTATTTATCAACAACTTTTTGATACTCAAATTAGAAATTTTATATTTTAAGAATTTTTAAATACTCTAATAAATTGGAATCCATTAGCATAAGTAATTAACTTGATTTTTATTTTCTTCTATGAATTAAGATTTGCTAAAGTTTAATTTATTTTCGTATTTATTGGGTTTATTATTTAATTGGAATAAGTAAATATAAAGATTTTCACTAATATTAATTACTTTGTAATTTTTCCTTTAACCAATTAGTGTATATTACCTTAGTTTATTTCCTTTCACTTTATTTCCTTTCTAGCTTATTTCCTTAAACTTTTATTTTCCATAAATTTAGAATATCTTTTGCTATATAAAGGACTCATTGTTTAATTAAAAAGACACATTTTTTTTAATCGTCTTTCATTCTATCTCACTACTTAGACAGTTCTTCCATCCCGTTTGTGAACAAAAGTCACATTATTTGGTATCACATTTTCTAATAACAATATTTCAAATCACTGTTTCTTAATATTATGAACAATTGAGTAGATAATTTTTGTGTTATTTTTTCAATAATTTTCTGTAATAGGAGTATCTTATTTCTTTTATTTCAATAATTTTTTCAATTTTATGAGATTAACTAACATTAGAGCATCCACTATAGGGGCGGCGCGCCGGCCGCCCCCATCGCGGCTTAGCCGCGGCGGCCTACTGCGGAGGAGGCGTCCGCCCCGGAGGCGGACGGGCATTCGCCCCGAATGCGGCGTGGACGGGCCGGAGGAGAGAGAAGCGCGACGGCCGCCGCTTTTGCATTTTTTTTTTATTTCGAATTTGTAATTAATTTTTTGTCTTATTTAAATACCCCACCAATTTGTTTTTCACTCCACCTCCAATTTCACTCTTCAAAATTTTATACCAAATGCACGGGAGAGACGAAGATTCACCTGGCACGGAAGAATCGGGATACGGATACTATCCTTCTTCCCAACCATCTCAGCTGTGGGTATCGAGTCCCAGTCCCCCTCCATTCCAGTCGTGGTCACCGACATCCCCGTCGTGGCAACAAACCCAATATCGGGGTCAGTCATTTCATTAGAGGAATTTGGGTCGTTCGGCATTCGGAGATTATCGACCCACTATGAACTCGCCCAACCATCCGCGTCCGGATACCCCCTCTCACTCTTTCCAGCGCACCCAGACTCCTTTGTCTGATTTCGATAGGTTCACACTGGAGCAGATGATGGGGCTGATGAGTCCGGGCCTACCGGAGACCCCGCCGACGAGATGTTCCGGCGACGGCGGTGGTGGGAGAGGCGGCGGCGACGGCGGTGGTGGGAAAGGTGGCGGCAACGGCGGTGGGGGAGAGGCGGCGGCGGCGACGGTTGGGGGAGGGCCGACAGCGACGGCGACGGGGATGGCAGCGGCAGTGGCGGTAGCGAGTCGGCGGTAGCAAGTCGGGGCGGGCACTACACCAAAGACGAGTCGATTGCTGTGGCGAGGGCATGGGATGCCGTCACATCAGACCCCTGTGTTGGCACCGATCAGACCGAGATGGGCTTTTGGAAGCGCGTTTTGTTGACCTATAATGAGTTCAAGCCGAGAGGCGCCAAACCGCGTGACGCGGAACAGATCCGGAAAAAGTTTGGGAGGATTCTGACACCCACCAGGAAGTTCGCGGGCATCTACGACAACAACCTTCTCATCGCTGAGAGTGGCTGCAACGAAGCCGACGTGAAGGCTCTGTCTGTGTCCCAATACAACGCGCTATGGAAGCCTAAGTTCACCCACTGGGAGGAGTTTCTCGTTCTCGAGAACTGCCCGAAATTCAAGTCCATCTGTGCAGAGGAGACTGAAGGTCACGGGGCGAAGCGCAATAGACGCAACAGAGCCGGGAACTACAGCAGCAGCAGCGGCGGACAATCAATCGACCTCAATGACGCCCAAACGGAGGAGCCCTCTGATACACACACTAGGCGCTCACGCCCTCCGGGGCAGAAGGCCAGTATCCGTAGCGCCCGAATGTCTGCAAGTTCCTCCCGCTACTCGGCGCCCGCGTCTGGATCGCGCAGCGCGCAGGCGCCTTCTGGAGCTCAGTCTGTGGACCATGGGGCCCATGTGGTCTTGAACAGGAACCTGAATGTGCAGTTGATGAAACAACTGCAAGAGAACTGCCGTTTCTACGAGTCGGCCACCGACCCGATCACCAAGGCGATATACTATGAGCTCATGTGTAGGATCAGAGAGGATCTGAGGCTGACTGGTCTAGCGGCGCCGGGTGCGCCGGGGGCGGCGGGGGCAGGGGCGGCGGCGCCGGGGGGAGTGGGCGACGAAGAAGAGGTAGAGGATTCCGACTCCGCCACCGAGTAGATGGTGGCGGCGTTTTTATTTGTTTTTATATGTTTTTTTTTATAAAATGTTCGTTGTATAATTTTCCGGTATCCATTAATACAACGAATATTTGGTCTCATCGCACTTTTTAATTTATTATTATCTCGTTTTCTAATTATTTTTAGTCCGATAATTTTAAGTCTAATTGAATTAAAATATACAAAGAATAAAAATAAAGTGAAATGTAGCTAATAAAAGTGTCCACTATTGCTGGGGAAACTTTTTTTGTGGCCGCGGATAAATAAAAAGTGACTATGGAAAAAAAAAAAAAATTGTCCAACAAAATATGTCCACATGTATTGGATGCTCTTACCTATTGGTGGCCCAACTACAGAGCCCATCAAAATTAACCACAAGAAAAAGCGTACTGTTGGCTTGAGGAAAGGGAAACTCGAGTGCAGAATTTTGATTTACAGAATAAATTGTTTCTCAAATCTCTCCAGCGTTCTCAAATACTATCGATTACAATGATGCATGTAAGCTTACACATTTCTGCATTTCCTGTTCGTGAGATTGCAAAGATCAATTCTATTATTATTCTTTTTAATTTCTGACATTTTTCCTATTTCCCCCCTTTTGCTTGCAGTTGGCCGATTCAGCTCCAGTTACGAACAATTTGCTCGCCTCGGAAGCCGATTCTCAGAGAACTCTGTATGATCCTCATGGTTTATTTACTTGCAAAGATCTGACAATTTCAAATTTCTTCTGAATTAGGGCTTTAGCTGGTCCGATTTTGATTTTTCCTGGTATAATTTGTAGGGTTAGCATAATTCGTGTAATTTTTGCTTAAGTTATATGTTTTCGTGTGAATGGCTGGTTGTAATGGAGAATTTTATTTTGGGCTTTTTGTGTGTAGGTATCCGTATGTTACAGGGACCTCAGTGATCGGGATTAAGTACAAAGATGGACTTCTCTTTGCCGCTGATATGGGAGGTTGGTTTTGCAATATGCATCCTTGATTCATATTTGTGTAATTAAAGTTTCTTTGATTGTTTATTTGCTCAAACAATTGATATTTAGCTGACTGTGTGAGTTTTACACCTTGGTTTGTTTAAATGACTGAATGCTTAGGGATCATTTTGAATACTTGATCTTGTTCCTTGTAGTCCTAGTGATTCTAGCTGTTCAAACAGTTAGGATACTGAGTTCATTGTTTGCTTCAGATTATGTGGTTGAGTTCTATTATTTTGGTTTACTATTATGCTTCTGATAGCTTAGCACAATACTTGTTCATAATGCTATTTCATGATAGGTTCATATGGGTCCACCCTTCGTTACAAGTCCGTGGAAAGACTAAAGTCGGTGGGGAAACATTCTGTTATTGGTGCTAGTGGCGAGATCAGTGATTTCCAGGAGATCATGCGGTATCTTGATGAGCTTATGTAAGTAATCTTCGTGACGTTATACCTTATTGTATTGGCTCCTGTTTTATGAACTGCTTTAGTTTTCTTGGACTGCTATGACTCATTGATTTTCTTGTTATGTGAATGTAGCTTATATGATAACATGTGGGATGATGGAAATTCCTTGGGTCCGAAAGAGGTGCATAACTATCTGACTAGGGTGATGTATAATCGCCGCAATAAGTTCAATCCGCTATGGAATTCACTGGTACTTGGTGGTATAAAAAACGGACAGAAGTATCTTGGAACAGTATGTATTGGATTTCTAAGTTCTATCTTTAATAAACTTTAGTTTTACTGTTTTTATTTATCTTGTTTGATGATTTCAGGTTAGCATGATTGGAGTGAATTATGAGGACGACCATGTTGCAACTGGGTTTGGAAACCACCTAGCTAGGCCGATTCTTCGTGATGAATGGCACGAGGACATGACTTATGAAGAGGGTGTGAAGTTACTGGAGAAATGCATGCGGGTGCTTCTCTACCGTGACAGATCAGCTGTCAACAAACTTCAGGTATTTTTCATGATTTCATCAGCCTTGAAATTTTGTTTGGTTACTCTTTATGGAGTATTAAGGGTTTGGCTTTATTTATAAGTGGTACATGTTCTGTGTTTAAAATGTTGATGAAATTGTTTCTTTGAAGTAGAAAGGTCTAATTAGTAGTATATTTGAATCTTAATCTTAAATCCTTCTATTTGATTTCTCGGACCACCAGTATGTTCTTTTCCCATGAAAATCCATCGTAAATGTATCGATACTAGTTGACCTTTTTCCTCAGAATGCTGTGCGTAGTGTTGGTTGGTTCAATCGTGCCCTACATGTTGCTGTGCATCTCCTGCACATACATATAATCCTTTTGGGCTGTATTGATTGAATCCATTTATATGTTTGACTAGACATAAAACCAACTTAAAGTCCAGAAAATCAATAGCATGATAACGCCAATGGCTTAACTGCCAACAAGAAAACTATGTATCTGTTTTAAAACACATTATTGTCTTATAGAACTATGAGCTCTAGGATGTTAATTGTTTAGATAACTTGAAAACAATGATCTCAATTCTACAGCTCACTTCATATATGTGACTTGATGTCCAGTTGTCCACAATAAATTTGGTTCCTACACTCTGTACTATAATATTGATGTTGTATGTAGAAACTATCCTAGATTCCGTTTCTAATAATAATGGATTTTGGTTCCAGATTGCAAAGATCACAGACGAGGGCTTCACACTTTCTGAGCCATACTCATTGAAGACCTTCTGGGATTTCAATGCTTTCAAAAATCCCACTCTTGGCGCTGAGGGTTCTTGGTAGTTTTATCGATTCTCAAATATATTCTGCAGGTTTCGGTTGTATTCGTATCTTTACTTAAAACAGGGTTGAATCTTTTCTGCTATGCTGACATATACATTTAGAAACGAATTTGATAAATTTGTTAAACCATGAATCATATGCGTGCTTTATCAAGATTGAGTTTTGGAGTTGTTGTCCTACTATTTGCAAACCTTAATTGCTCATGTGATCTCACCACCTCTTACACAATGGGTGTTGCAGTGTGTGTCAATCATTCTGTCATTAGCAGTGTTTAGCGATTAATCATTATTTTAGGCTAGACATAGAATTATGGTATGATGAAATTTGAATGAATATTGTTTGTGGGCTCGTACATAAGCCAAGTAGCTGCGTCATTTTTGTGTCTAACACACTTGCGCTGTCTAATAGTTTAAAACTCGTGACTTATTATTTAATTTTTTAAGAGATGAAGGACAAATCAGATGCGACTTATTCTTGTTGATTTTATAGATAATTAACCCTAGCTAATTCAATAACTACTATTTCTACTCCATGGTCCATCAGTTTCTCGTTTATGAATAGTTGATGTGCGATCATTTTTTCACTCACATTACATAAAAGAGTTTTATTAAAATTCATGTCACATCCTATTATATCTATATTTTTGGGCACTAATGAGGCCAAACTACTAGTATTATCTTACATGACAAACACATACAATAGCTAAAAGCATAACAAAGCTTAGGCCGAGGCTGAGAGCAACACATACACCGCCCATGATTCTTCGCCGCCAGTGCCACTTAGCTGGTGAGTTGGTGGTGCATGGTGTGGAGGTGGAGGCGCCGGATGACCTCCCTCCTTCCCGTAATTCTCCTGGTGAGTTGGTGGCGCGTGATGGGGAGGCGGAGGTACCACCTCACCACCCTCCTTCCCCACTTGGTGTGTTGGCGGTGCTTCCTTGGGGGCTGGAGGCGCTCGCTTCGGTTTATCCCTCCCATACATTTGCAACTTCCAAACTTCATTTTCTTCTGCCGCCGCACTTACTTGGTGAGTAGGCGGCGCTTCCTTGGGGCTCGGCGGCGCAAACTCATGCTCATCCCTCCCATAACTCTTTATCATCTCAATAAAACCCGGTTTCGGAATCACCGGGCCGTTGTAGTCCGCCACTCCGGTAGGCAGTCCGAGTTGGTGGTCACGGTTTTCTGCTTCACAATATTTATGTTATGCATGGCTATATTCCAAAGAAATTAATTCACTATGATGAATTTTTTTGTAAATGCATATATCTGTGTTACCTGTTAATGTTCTGGCTTGAGAATTGATCACAAGAGAGCAGACAAAAATGAGTAGTAAAGAACTCATTATGTGACTCATAAAATTTGTTAGTGTTTATTTATGACTGTGGTCTAACAACTATAAGTTGGGACTATTTATAGATAAAAGTTATGTATTTAGCTCACTGTTGGTGGATTTAATAATTGTTCACTTCCATGATTGGCCAAACCAGCTATATATACTTTATTCATAGATTGTCTTTGATTAAACTATAGTATATGGGATATGTGCTCCCAAATAATGGGTTCTCCAATCATAATCACAAAACATAAATATATATAAGATTGACATTACTATACATATGAAATGTATCACAAAACCAACGTAGATATAATACTAACATAAAAACAGTCCCAAAAATATTACTACTACTCTTACTTTATGAATTAATTCACCGACCAAAAAATGAAGATGTTTATTCAGGACACAATATTTTATAGCGAAATTTATAAAATTAATATTGAAAAAAATGAAAATACTTCTTAAGGTATAGCCTAATACTAAATGAATATAGCCCAAAGTACGTACATGCGTTATTCACAATGCGTGGAGCTTTCATTAATGCCTGATGCCTGATTTTATTAATTCAATATATAGAAACGTATTATTCCAGAATTATTAGTAAATTTTTATTCATCAACATGACTTTTTGATACTGAAAAATGGGTGTATCTTAGATTGAAAAGACAATGTCAATTGATTTTAGGCAATAGCATCATCTAAAGTATACTAATACTTGTGAATAAACATGAGTCACTTGCGAAAAAAATATATTTTTGGTTAGAAATTATATTTGTTTTAAATAAAAAGCTTAATACTAGTACTATGTAATATATTAAATTAAACCGGGCAGATTAGTGAATTAGGACACGTTGCATCCAACTCAAGCCTATATATTTCTTATAAAGCGAATTTTAAATGTGACAAAAATCTATCTCAGATTCGTTTCATTTTCTTATCTAACTTTTGGACGTTAGTTACCAAACATTCAAGGTGAATATGGTAAAATATGACAGTAAATGTTTAGTCCATTTGCTCTTTATAATCATAAGTGGCTATGAATCCACCATCATATAGGAGTAATTGATTAGTGAAGATGAGGACCACATAGCACTAAGCTTCGAGGTAACATACGTGTCAATTGATTGATTATATTAAGTGATCATCTATAACCGTGTAATTAAAGCCGAAGTTATCCTTTTGTGTTATTTTCTCCTTTATAATTGCCTTAAACGAAAACTCAAAATTAACGAAATAAGTATATATAAATCCTAATTGAATTCGTGCATATAATTTTACTAAAATACTAGACTAAAATTGAAGAAAGAAACTAGTCGGAAAAAAGTGACATGTAGGATACACAATATATCAATTGGGGACTCCAATTTAAGCTAATCACGATACTCATATAATGAAAACAATAAAATATTCACAAGTAGTATCTTATTTAAGGTTTTAAACTTTTGAAGCCACTACAAGTTTAGCAAAGTTGCCTAATTTGTTCGCTGTTTATGTGTCCGGATCTAAATTTGGTATGTTCCAGTTTTGTAGATTCTGTCTTCAAATATACAATATCTTTACGGAGGTATAGGAATCATGATTGGATCACAAAGTCAAATTTATTTATGTTTATTTTTTGAGAAATACGAATATTAATATGTAGAGCATACCTAACATGAACATTATATCGTTGGCACCTACTAATTTAGTTTTACTATTATTTATTGTTCAAATTATAGCGCACGTATGTTAAATTCGGAAGACGAATATCTAATATACTCCATTTGTCTACAATCAGGTATCTCACTCGACATGAGTTTTAAAGACATTGAAGAAAAAGTGAATACAAAAATTAGTGATAAATTAATGTAATGTGAGACCTGTTTATACAATGGCGGATCCAGAAAATGAAATTTGTAGGGTCGAATATAGTAAAGAATTTTTTTATTATTTCTCGACTCTGATGGTGTCCTTTTTTCTCGACTTTGATCCTTTTTGTTGCTTCCTCCTTTGTCGTCGTCTTCATAAATCCTACTCCACTAAAGTAATCATTCTGCAAATATTATTAGTGTTTAAACTATTCTTTTCATGCTTTAAGACTTCATCAACGTACATGGATTAGAAATAACAACTCGCTTTACATAACATTTGTATTTTTTTTACTTTATTGTTAATGTAACACCAGAAGCTCAAGAAGACTTTTGAATAAAGAGTAGTATGTTCTCTTTTATAACTAATTAAAATTTTATGAAATTATTAAATATAATGAAATATAATACTTTTATTGTTTTTAATAAATGAGATAGATATGTATAAATAATTATCAATCCATTATATGAAAATTAGTAGTAGTAATTAAATTTCTTGGTATTAATTTTATAATAGAGGCCATCATAGTTAATTAATTAGTTATAAAACGTTAATTAGAGGGAATGATTTGAAATATTAAAACTATTTTGTTAATTTTGAATACATTAATTCGCATTTAACAAAGAGGATTTTTCATCGTCTTCTTTCCCTTTTCCCTACACGAAACTCCATTTTCACTCTCTGCAACTCAATTTTTAAAAATTCTTCTTCTCAAATTATTCATATAACTCCTCTATGTCTATGTTTCTCGTCTCACACACATATGACCACCAAGAATCGTGACTGCTCTATTTCCCGCTGCGGCGCACCACGGGGTCAGCGGAGACTCCAAGTGCCGGAATTAATGGAGTTTCCCATGCCTTAGTTGGCCGGTGGTGGGGTCGGCCGACCCTGCCCGACCCCACCTGGATCCGCCGCCGATGCATAATAATTTTATAATAAAATATTAATGAAATAAGTTAATGTAATATGTAACCTATTTAATAGTCTTAGAAAAAGTAAAATGAGCCTAATATTGAAAAACAAACTAAAATGGCAAAATTGAACTCCTACAATGGACATATGAAGTAAGCATTAGTTATGACTTATGACTGTACGTTTAAATTTTTTATTTCAATTTTCAAGGTAAAAAATACCGGTATGCAAATTGCAAAGACTGATCCATGGGCACTAGTGACATTCAACCAATTTTGTTTTACAACTTTGTACGTTGTGGGTCGTTTGACAGGTATGTTATAATATGATAATGGGGATTTTATTTGTCATGCGTTTGATAAGTAAATTAATTTTTTGAGTGATTTGTGTCATGTATCCAGCCTGCGTGAAGCCCTGCTAGAGGTATATGTTTCCAATTTATTTTCCAGCAAGTTAAAGGGTAGGCCGATCTAAGAGCACAATAATCAAAGGAAGAAATTCCGAGAAGTTTTAGTTAATTATTTTGCATTTATAAAGAAGATTTAAACGTGAAAAGCGTGGGTTTGGTCTTAATTATCTTAAAGTGGAGGTGATAATATGCCAAATTTAGTAGTCAAATGACTCAGATCCAGCTTTAATTACAATGTGCATTTAACGACTCTAATAAACACGTGTTAAAATTCACTGCTTCAAAACGTAACACGCGTTATTGAATTCCGTACTATTATTTCCGGTTTAACAACGAACATTAATTTTGACACTATTTTCATGTTTATATTTGTAGACGACTTTTCGCATTTACTTTAATTATTATTTATCGTCATTGTTCAATCATGCTTGGTACTTACTACTACTATTATTTATCCATGTATATTTAATCAAGTGTCATATTTAATTTTTTCATATTCTTAAAATGGTTTAGTTGTGTCATAAACTTTACTCATTTTATAACCAAAACACAGGTTCAACCCCTCATACTACAGCAACTATAGAACCTAAGGTATCTTTGAATAATATTCTTATTTGATTGAATAAGATTCTTCTTAATTAGCAATGATTAATATAGTTTTTTGGCACACCGATGATATAATTTAATTAAAGTACTAACACCAACTCTTTATTTTTAAGTACTAACACCAACTCCCGTTGCCATAATTAAACATACTGGATTGGAATTATATTATATTTATTTAATACTTATTTGATTATTACATACAAATTGACAGTCACAATGCATATTATCATTATTATGTGTCCATAAACATAAAATAGTTAAGGAATCTAGCGCAACGTCGTCTTTCAATATATTAATCGACAATAGTAATATGCCAATAGAAGTCACCAGAATTATATACTCTTTAATTTTGTCAGTGTCCAACACTCCAACTCCAAACCAGGTAGGCAAGTGTTGCTATCAACAAAAAAGATTTGTCTTAAATTTCATGAATTTTACCCACCAATTTTAAGTAAAATAATAGAGATCTAAGTTAAAGAAAAATAAGTGGAATAGTAAAATAAGAAAAAGTGTTAACACTATGTGCAGAGAATTTAGCACTAAGGAAACATATTGCCCCAGCCCCATGATCTATATTCCATACAACACAATTCTTTTCTAAGAATTCAAGATTATATTTTGGTTCTACAATCATGCATGTATATTACATTTGGTCAGTTTCGATATATATCTTAATAAATGTATTAGTTAAATATTAATCAAGACGACTCATATGCTATGTTTGCACCATTTACAAATGGGTACCGCTTTCTTAATCATATCGCGCATATAATAAGACAAAATCCGTCAAATTTACAAATTAAATAGAAAATCAAACCCCGATTTGTAGTTTTCTACTTTGACATTAAAATGAGAATTAAATTAGTACATGTAGGTTATGCATTGATTCTGTATAGTTGTAAGTTTGATGATATTGATCGTAATTCTGAGATGTTAGAGAGGGGAAAAAGGCTCACATGATAATAATCTTCATGTCAGTTGTGTTTATAGCAATGTGATGCATCACAGCTTTAGCTTACTATTTATGGAGTTTATATATAATAAAGAATCATGTATATTAATATAATAAATATTTGTAATATTAAAATCAGGAAACCGTCATTTATTTAGTAATGCTAAACTGGGTCAAACAGGATAAAGAAAGTATTAATTTGGAAGGTGGGCAAAAATATTACACTTTAATTTATGTGTTCTTGGGTTATTTATGCATGTCCCACATACATAATTAATAATGATTTTGGTTTATCACTAGATTCTGCACTCACCCTCTATATATTGTTTAAATTATAGTTTTTGTTTATATTGCCAATTTTCTAAATTATCATGAACTCAGCAAACTCAACATGTTCAATTGGTAAGAAGCTTTCCTCCGATCCTATCAATATGTTATATAAATGTGTTATAAGTGCATGCATGTTATTTAAATAAATTAACATTGTAATATTATATGCATTCTGTAAGATGGTAATAGTTCTGCTATAATGAATAATTCGACAATAGCAGATTTGGAAGACGAAAATACATTTGTTTAGGTATGTTTAACTTCAAATCTGTGCTTGATGCGGAAAGATAACAATTTTGTAGTTAGATAATAGAAACTATAATATACCAATTTTGTATTGAAACAGTGCTTGGAATGCGAAAACTACTACACTAACATCTAAATCACTTGTTTCTTAATGTAATTGAGAACTCTTCCTAATTAAAGGTGTACTTATATAAATTGATTACTACATAATTGATAATACTAGTCGGCCCATTCCAGACATTGTGTACTTATTCATGGCCCATTCTAATTGGCATTGGTTTATTCATAGCTGAATTCTTGGGGCTTTTGACACATTAATTTATCTCGAAAGTGCCTATAGAATTGAGCCCACTCCAACAATGTCCAGATCATTTCATATAAAGACTATAAGGCTATAACATTTCCCCACTTATCTCACAAAGGTTAAAGTAAGGCTAATAAAACGACATTATTATTCCACATTTTTGAAGTTAATTAATAGACTTTGATAAATCTGCAATGACGTGATTTTGTTGTCATGTAAATTTGATTTTTCTATATTAGTTTTGATTTTAATTTTAAATTACAGTTTTAAAAGTTTTAAGATGACTAGAAGTTGATGTAAAATTATGATGTAAATGATAATTATTTCTTTAAATTATGAAAATTATAGTCATTTTTTATTTTGATTAACTACTCCCTTGTACCCACTTAAAATGACACATTTTTCTTTTCAGTTTGTCCCAACTAAGATTTCTTTTCAGTTTGTTCCAACTAAGATGACACATTTCCTTTTTTTCGTAACTTTCTCTTTTCAATTAATGCACGCAATCACTTTTTGTCGCTTCTATTAAAATATGTATCTTTTTTTCTCTCTATTTTAATACTTAGACCCACTTTTTTTTCACTCCAATTAACCATATTAACCAATAACTTCTAAAATCTCATGTCGGCCAAGAAATGTGTCATTTTAGTTGGAACGAAGGGAGCATTAAATAAAAATGAATTGATCCAACTGTAAAAAAGGTGGGACTCAAATTACACTTGGTAGCTAAAAAAGACTACCCCAGTTTACCTAGAATAAAGCTGATATGAATCGACCGCTATGCCCTTAAACTAGTGATTCCTGTAGTTAAAGTATGCATTGTTACATTAAATGTATGTAGGTTGTGTTAAACCGGCTATTAAGTTTTTATAATCATAATATTTCTCACATAAATACACGTGTGAGTGTTTGGTGCCGTAAGGGTTTGAGTTGCATGAAGCTCAAACCAACACATCGCTATTTTAATTGTGAATTAACAGCTTAATGCCACGTGGATCGAGATCCTATCTCCCATTTTGTAGTACGCATAAAACGTCTCCAAATGGTAAATTCTGTGTCCATGGAAGGGCAAAAGAGTAATTCTGGCCACGCGAATATGATGAATAAGCCGTTGGATATACTCATTTCATATACCCCTACAGTAAATCGATGCAATAAGTTTACCATTATTATTCAATTATAAATAGACAACATAATCAGTTGAAATAATTGGATTTAATTTAAGCATGTGAATTAAAATGGTACCCAAGCAAGAAAGAGGTGCACCAAACGAGGCAACTACCAAAGCGACAAATCCCAACCGTCCAAACAACCTTTGATGATGCCGTCAAACAGTCTCCCATTTCCATTTCTCTCTCTCTAGACCCTGAAATTCGTCCAGAAATTACTTTTGTGGGTAAGAAAAATCTGATGCTAAATAGTTGAATTTTTAAACATAGTTTCGTGGCGTGAATCTTTGAGTTATGGGAGAAGCAGCTGCGGCAAATAAAGGGGGAGGTTTGAATGGATTCTCTCCGGTTTCTTCTGCTCCTGTTTTTTGGAAATCTAGGAAAAGATTAAGTGGTAAATTAAGAGCCTCTCTTTTCCTTCATTTCTTGATTTATATTTTTCTGTACTAGTGTGTGACTGTGTGAAATTGGGACTGATTTCTTCTAATCTGCTCCTCTTTAGTTTAATCTCATCATTTGCATGCATGCTACACTTTGATTTTTCCCCAATCAAGCGATGTTGGATCTTCAAAGGATTGATTTTTCACATGTTTTAATTGATTTATTATTTGTTTGATTGTTGAAGATTGAGTCTTGCTTCAATTATTTGCCGTGTTGATGAGAGTAGGGTTGGCTTTGCTGAAACGTCGTCGTATTGCTTAGCTGTGGCTATAATTTGATTACCTGCTTCCTCACCTAACGATAAAGATATCAGTTTCTTTGATTCAACGTTTACTATTTTTCTATGGCTACTTGTGGAATTAGTGCTGAAATTCTATTTATTTAATTATTTTCCAAAATTTGATCTTCGACTTTTGCAGGCGGCGACTTCTTCAATTAGATATAGTAATAAATGAAATATCTTTATTTACTGAAATCTGTAGTGGAGTAGTTTGCAAAGCAGCTAATCTGTTCTCCTCGATCCTCGATAATCGGTTGTTAGAGCCATTGCCAGAGCTTCACTTGTAATCCAAATTTAAGATTAGGGAAGCTTCATAACTTTCACCTATAGATAAGTATACATTTTTAGTACTAACATATTTTATGATTGGCTTTTGTAGTTATAACCTCAATGATAAGCCAAGATATAGCAATTTTGCACAATCAATGATGCTCGGTCCTACCCCACCTGGTTTATGTAAATGTTGCTTTACTCTGACTCCTTTATTTGAACTACCTGACTCACCCAAATGGCACTGAAGAAACTTATCTGATAACCTGTGTAATATAGCAAAGAAGAAAAAGGGACACTTGTATAATCCGTTTTGCCTTGTGTTCATCACCGAGCCCTATATTGTCCGATTGCTGTTCCTGTTTTAAACTGTGTCAGTTGCAGATGATAGTGCTTTTCAACTCATCCTTGTCTAGGGAAACTTCTTTGCTTGTGAGTTTCCGATTTGGATATGTTGTAAGCTTCATTAAGGGTCCCTGCATTTTGACCTCTTCATTTGTGTCTAGAATACGATTAATACGTGGATTTGATTGTCAATACATTGGAATTGAGTAGGATTGCATTCTATGAATTTTGTCTCTTGCCTTGCCTCGTTAATGGGAATTAATTCAAGAACTGCTCTTGTGAGTCATGCTTCATGATCAATGTTCGGGCAGGTACTGTGAAGAACACGAACGAGACACTCGATGGTTCGAGTGGTGACAAAACCCCGGAGAAACAGCCTGAGTCACCAGCAGAGGACATGCAGCTAGAACTGAACAGCGTCTCAGTCCTCTCAGAGAAACGCAAGGCTCTATTCGAACCGCTGGATCCGGTGATCAACTCAAACGGGAAACGCCCTTCTGCAGAAACCCTACTCCCACCTCCCGACTTTGAATCAGCTAGCTATCCGAAGGGGTGGCTGATTGGGAAGAAGCGGAAGCTGGTGAACGTGGACGTTGTGGAGAGCATGCGGAGAATCGCAGTGCAGGAGATGAACCGGAAGGTGGAGTTTAGCGAATAATCTAAAGCCTTCAACTTTGGTATAGTGACCTGAACATTGATGTATGTGTGCAGGACAGGGAGATTGATGGGCTGAACGAGCAGTTGGAAGAGGATGCTCGATGCCTGGAGCACCTGCAGCTGCAGCTGCTCGATGAACGGAGCAAACGAGCAGACGTGGAGAGACAAAACGCGATGCTGCAGAGCCAGATAACGATGCTGATGGACGTGCTGCAGGAGAATGAAGCTGTGGAGGATGAAGGGACACAGGGAGACTCATAAATTTTATTTTATTTTATTTTATTTTACTTGACATTATATATATATGTGGTTTGTTCTTTTGTATATGTTTGAAGAAAAAATATAAGACTGAAGAGAGATGAGATATTTGTCAAGGTTGAACGCCCATCTCTACATTTGTCCATGTGTATACAGTCTGTTCAAAGTTGTTATTTTTAGGGGACTGTATATTCCTCTATAACTTGAACTTTTGAGAGGCACATGGATATTTTGTAGTCCATGAAAAGTATAAAATAACCTATCAATCAGGATGATGGTAATACACATTCATCACTAAAATCATACGCTGAATTTATCACTACCAGTAATTGTTGTAGATAAAATTGGAAATGGGAAGGCAGAAGTGATATGGGAAATGACGAAGCAAATTTGAAGATCCACTAAAATGACTTGTTTGAAGATCAAGGCCAAATCGACAATCGCTTAATTGCATATTTTCCTCCACTTTTGTTGTATTTATATTTCCATTATGTTTGTAAATTCAATCAGTAGTATGTGTTTTTCGTTTATATAAATAGGGTGACTTTTGTTGTTTAATGAGAATTTAGTAGCTATTGTTTATTTGTAAATTAATTAAATTAAAAGTTACTATAAATTAGATATATTAGAAATTACGAGAAATGTAGGTGAACAGGTCTTTATTAATTGTCATATACTATTTGACTTGTGAGTTTTAAGAAATTTTTGACATTGTAAAAAAAATGTAAAAAAAGAAAGTAAAATGCGAGTCTTATTTTTACATTGTTAAAAAATCATGAGTAAAAATAAGTTAATAAAATATAAAAGTCACTTTAGTAAAAATAAAATGAAATAGTTAATAAGAACTCCTCTCAGTACTCATGGTTGTGAGTTGCACTCAAGTGCAAAATTTTCGTTTTCCAATTTTTAAAGTGCAATTGAATTCACCGAGAATGCAGTAATTTTATAAGTACATAATTTTTCCAGTAATTTTTTTCACAAAGAACTCATTCCATATTATATTTTGTACAAGTGCATTTAGAGTCACACGTCACAATCATAGGCATATAATATTAGACATTGTGTTAATATTCTTACAGACGTACACAGTAGACACTGGCGCAAAAGTATGATTTTACGATTAGGAAGTGCAAATTTGCAGCAGGATATTTATCAACCAGCAGGAGCAAAGAGTATCTAAATGCCAACTTCAAAACATAACTAATTACAGGATTCATCATCAATCTTATTTCCGAACCCTCAAACTACACAGATTGTTGGCACCATACATACCGACTACACACCCATGTACACACGTGCATCCGTCTCCAACTAGTGTGCATCATCGAGCTTGGTTTTCATAATCTTCAGAAATGTTGAATAAAAACTGGGGTAGAGAAGCTATCCTAGGGAGATTAAGCAGCAACTCTCCAACAGAGTCTTTCCTCGACATGGACGACGCCTGGTTAGGGCCAGAGACATCTTCGTTATTGCCATCTCCAGCCTTCTTGTCCATAGACAACGAGCCATCACTACTCGATTCATCTTCTCCTTTCTGCATCAATGAAACATTGAGGCTGTCGTCCCTTCTGAGCTGAGCGCTGGAACCTGCAGGGGTGTCTTTCTGCAGGAGGCAGCAAAGAGAATCAACCCTAGACATGAGTGATTTCTCATATGAGTCTGGCAAGTGCTGAGTTTCACTAAACAAGCACTGTTTGATGTCATCCAAGATTTGGAGGCTCTGCCATTCCTCGCTTGAGAGTGTAGGATTCTCAGAGGTACCCTGTTCTGATATCCGATTCTCAAGATGGCTCACTAAGTCGCTCATCGACATAGAAGTGTGGAGACCAGGGGCTTTGATCCGATCCCAATTGCTGAACTCCTTCAGTTGATCAATTCTGCCGTTTTTTATATCTTCAACTGTCAATGCGCCCCTAGCTGTGTAAATGTAAGAGCAACAGTAAGAACTCAAACTTTAAAGCAGTGTCTATTCTTGGATAAAATAGTAAACCTAATCCAAAGTACAGTCGGTCTTCTTTAGTTTCACTTCATCGTACATACTTATTATTGTAAAATTGTACAGGACACAAAATCTAATTCAGCCATACATTCATTAGACAAGAGAAAGAGATAGAAGAGAGAGGGCTAGCAGGCTGCAGTATGCATAATTATGTGAACCCATAATTGATGTTTTAGGTAAAACACAATGCAGCAAATACCTGAAACTAAAAGAAATTACAGAATTCCCTACTTAGCTCATATTCCTCATGTCAAACAAGTCTCATTCCTCCAAATACAAAATGACATGTTATATAGATTGCCAAAGCATTTTTCACTGGGTAAGACAAGTTCACACTAGTCAGTCCCACGACTTTGACATCAATACATATCTATGTCAGGCTACTGCACACCATAAGGTAGCGAATGACCCCTAGTAAAAGCTTTTCGAAATACAATTTTTGGCCAAAGTAATGATGCAATGCTCAAACAGGTTCTCAGAATGTCAACATAGTTTCTTTTGCCATTCTTTTGTCTCGAGATTAAATTATGTAGCATCAAAGAGAGGGTAATGGGAAAATTATTCGACTCGCCACGGAATGCTCGAAAAACATCAGGTGGATCCTTGTTTTTTGTACCGAGATAGGGGGGAGTTATAATAGCAATCTGTCACTGACTATTCAGTTTCCCAAAATTGACAAGTATTCTTCCAACTTATCATTTCTAATGGTGCAACATTTTTCAAGCTAAAATGGTTCATAATGTGGTATAATTGCCTTGATTGGAAATCTGTAATAGTGTGGTTGCACGAGATGCACAATTTAGTTCTGGAACTCATGAAACCAACTTTTTTAACAGTCGTCTTTAGCTTCAATTATGCTGGAGCATGCATTTCAAGCGACATTGAAGAAATTTTTCACCTACATAACAGAAGTTCATCTATTTTTACCCCAAAAGCTCACTAATTTGTTTTGGTAACAAAATACAGCACACAGAGTATGCTTGAAAAAATCAACAGAAAAACCCATTTACATAGCCATGGTGCAACCAGACGAGAGGTCTCAGAAGGAGTATATTAACTCCAAGCCAGTCAATTTCAGCTATACCACATAAGAGATGCATAAAAATTAAAAAGCACTTCCGTTCCAGTAATTGCCATACCTGAGCTTGGAGATGGTGTTTCACAGGGGTAAGATTCCGAATGTCTGCCAATAACATCTACATCATTCTTTGAGGACGAAGATTGAGGCCCTGCCGGTGAAGCAGTATCCTGCAAGCTGAAGAAGGAAGGGCTTCCCTCCCTATTCAGATCTAACTCATGATTGTCCTCAGTCTGATCGTCAAAAGCAGGAATCCGGGGTTCAAAATATGGAGATTCTAGTTTAGTTTCCCCTTGCTGACTAAGAAAGTTCAAGCGTGGATCACATTGAATGAGTTTTTCAAAGTGTTTCCCCAACAAGCCTTGTGGGCATTCCAAAAAGTGTTGTCTGAAACCAAAAATAAAAATAAAAGCAGGTTATTGATGTAGCAAGGTTTTCATGGCATTAACAATCTATCATATGCGAGAGGGTTTTAAAGTTAAAACACAATACCTATGGGAAACTACAAACTGATTTCAAGCTACCGCCCCATGTGAAGGAAGAGAGAGATATTCATAATCAAATTGGTTGATTCACTTAAAATTAAGCACTATACAAGCACCAGTATTATTTCAGTAAACAGAACTCAAAAGAAGAACCTGTTCATTACAGACAAGATTCCAGAGTGCAAAAAGATCTTCACTATCAGGTTGAAATGTTGACTAATAAGACCAATATTAAAAGGTAACGTTATTATTTCCAAAAAAAAAAAAAAGTAGAAAACCACAGCCATTGTGTTTCGGTGGTTTGTTGAATTATAAAAAAAAATCTTTGCTGCATCCTCCTGTAACCTATGACTTCTCATTTAGAGACAGTTAAGTAAATATATTCTTATTTTTGCGTCATATCAATTGACTTGGCTATTAAAGACATTATAAGATTCAATTCTATCCTTCCTTATCAGTGATTATATTTTATAGTGGGATAGGTTTATTCTGATCCTTATCTATAAGTTTATTTTTTATTTTTTATTTTGTGATTATCCTTTGTAATTGTGTAAATCCCACATGGGTAGGAATCAAATATACAATGCCATATACAATGCCACAACAACTTTCACTGATAACCACTTAGCATCAATCTTTGCTTTGCCAAAACAGTTCATCCAAACTATTACAAGAGTTTGTCACATCCATATACTAACTCATTAGAGTGAAGTGGGACTTTCGATGGCTCTCTCATTTCTTGACATAATGTTGTCAGCATGTTTCATCCTATGAAATTTATCTCAAGACAATACTTTAAGGTGGCTGTAAAATACCCCAAGCACACTGGTAGGTCCTAAAAGTTTTCCGGGATTGTGCAACAAGCTCCACCAACAATTACCCAACACTAATCCTCATTTTGCAAGCATCGTTGACCTCTGTTGTGAGAAGAGTACATTGGATCCAATCCACATATATTATAGCCTAAAATCCACACGCCCAGGGTGAATTGAGGAAACTACATATCATTCAAAATTGATCTACTAAAATAGTCGATCTAACTTGTTTCAAAAGTTGATTATACACTTCAAGCAATGTAGGATATTGCAACGTGTTTAGCTACTTTGGAAGTAAAAGCTGACATCATCCTTTGCTCATTTCTAATTTTCTAATGTGCATGACCTTTAGCTCTATCAGAAGTAAGAGAGATCAAAATAGATGCAAAGCAAGGAAAATAAACATATAAAAATACACACTAATGAAATATGACATCATGCAACCATCTCCAGTTACAGATGGAAATTATGTCTAGGAGGACATCTTCAGAGAACCCACTAAGTGGTTAGCCAGAATATACAACTCCCTAATCATGTATGGTATATAATTATACTCCCTCCGTCCTCAAAAAATAGACAAACTTGTATATGGCACAGGTTTTAATGTGCAATTGTTAAAGTAAGAGTGGGGAGGGGGGGAGGCAGTGGAAGTAGTGTTAGTGGAATGTAGGGTTCACATTATTAGTAGTACGTAATTGATTAAAAACTTTCCATATTTAGACTTAGTCTAATTTTGGGGGACAGCCCAAAATGGTAAAACTACTCCATTTTTTAGGACGGAGGTAGTATATGAAAAACAAATAAAACATGAAATATTATCCATGACAACACAAACCAAAGAATACACAAAAGAAACCAATATGTATCCAGTGAGCGTGAAAGTAACTGTAACAGACTAATGGAGTAGTGGAAAACTTCGTTTAAATGTATACTATTTGGAAGTGGGAAAATCTGTACCTGCATATACTAGCTTGTCCACCAGTAAAATCTGAAGTTGCTTGCCAAAGAGTGTGCTTCCTAGGCTGTGGATTGGTCTCCCTAAAGAAAAGAGGCTGTCGTGCCAGCTGACAAATGAACAGAAAAAGAGGCTTTATGGACGGTGCATTACTTATTGAAGAAGCACTTGAACATAACAAAAAAAGACAACATTTACATCATGAGAATGTATATTACCACAACATCTAAAGTTCCAGGAGCATCATCACTGTAATTTGCCTTCAATGCCATAATATCAGACCACTGAATTTCGATTTTATTCTTAAGACCCCCGTCGAGAACTTCCCACACCAGCTTATGCTTGGCAAAATAACATTTTGCCACCAAGTCTCCTTCATATCTTGATTTATACTGCAAATTAAAAAAACTGATAAATATCACACAAATATTTATTGTTATTTGTTACTATTCACAATTTTTCGAAACACAAAATTCCAGTTACCTCCCAGGTCCCGATTCTTAGAACTGAACCAGGAAAATTGGAGGCCTTCAACTTATCACCAGATCCCCCACCAGCTCTGGAGGACTCCTTTTTACTATTACTAGGACTTCCGACTTTAGGCACAGAGGAGTGGGACAGTTTCATTTGAATCAACTCCAGCAGTGATGGGCTTTTCCTTAGTCGCAAACCCAACGGACTTGGCTCATCAAGAGGATTGTATTGCGAAGGTGGAACTCCAAAACCATCCATTCCTAAACTCTGCTGCTGCTGCTGCTGCTGAAATGAGTTCAGGTTACCATAGTTAGAACACATTTATATCATTTGAATATTCTTTAAATAACTTCTTTTCCATGATCAAAAATATTACCGCTTACTCCAAAATAAGCCCAACAAGCAATCAGTTCCAACTCATCCTAGGCGTAATCAAGCAGAATGACCTTCCACTGGTATAAAAAATCGGTGATATCCCTTTCCCAAAATTAACTAGCTCAGATACGAGATTATCTGATTTAATCAAAAAAAATTTGCCTAGGCCACCCACCTCTCTTCTAAACCAAATGGATACTTTCATAAACCTAAATATATTAACAACATTAAATAGAAAACATCATTTGGCAAATAAATTACTTAGTACATTCTCACACAGTCACACTGTTAGCGGTATTTCCGAAATCAAACGTGTGATTTACAGCAAGCCTCGTGTTTGATTATAATTTCTGAGCACCACGCATCTACATACAATAACTACTCAAAGAGAATAACGAGAGCAGCAATAATTAAAAATAATAGCGATTAGATATGATTACTTTGATGCGCTTGTGGAGTGGGCCGTGCTCTTCTTCTAAGGAATCCTCCACCTCCATCTTCACCGGCGCCGGCGGCGTCTTGTCGCCTTGCGAAGCCGATTCGTCGTTCTTCATCAACTGCACCATCTTTTTAGGATCTTCAGATCGAAGAGATTTTGGGTGGAAACAGATTTGTACGGATGATTTTCGCAAAAATTATCTGTAGAACAGGATCGAGAAATTATTGTGAGCGAGTTGAACTGGAATTACTAATTTATTTGGGGGCGGCGACTCACACGTGTCGCCTTTTACGTGTTTCCTGGTTTTCGGTGCCCCTCGCACGTGCTAAACCGATTCACACCATGCTTGAATTTTTATTTTTATTTTTATTTAACTATTTATAATCGGGAATAAAATTAACAGTCAATTACTTATTACTTAGACATTTTAGCTTCACCTATAAAGTAATGGCTCAATATCCTTGATCGAAAAATGATTATTCATTGTAAAAAATGAGGGATTAGGTGAAGTGTGTGAAGCGGAAGGGTAGAACAGTACTTTGACAAGGGGTGTGTGAAGCGGAAGGGTAGAACAGTACTTTGACAAGGGGTGTGGTGAAGTGGTCTTGTCAATCACGTGAGGGTAGTGGATAAAGTGTGGGGCCCGTCATTTTTTCTTGAAGCTTCCGCCAGTTGTCAAGAGTGGGACGGTGGGGATGGGCCGGGGTGACACGTGGAGGAATCTGCCAGCATTAGGAGACACGTAAGAAATAAGGCTTGCTTCAAGAGTGGATAATGATTGGGAATTTTGTCGCCTAGTGCAAAATTAAACGAATAGGGAGGCGTGGGACACATATTATTCCGGCGGCTGTCTATTTTTAGACCCAATCATTACCGATTTTATGTTTCCTACCTCTCTTCCAATTCACAACACTAATTCTTGCCTATAAATTGAATAATTAAAGAGTTTTTGCATACAGATTAGAAACTGAGGTAGATTAGATGAAAAGTTTGTTGAGATTAACTATCTAATTTTCTTCGAGGTAGAACACTTGTTAAAGAATATATTTTATTTTCAAATATGCCACTTTTCTTAACCTAAAAGACTATATGGTTCAATGGACTTGGACTAGTTAATATGTTTCTTTATGTGGGTTGAATTATTGACTCGTCATATTCTTATAACAATAGATGAAATATGAAGAAAATTAGATATAAGTATCAGTATTTGTTTGTTGTAGAATTTTTTATTTTTTTCGGTAACATGTTTGTTGTAGATAGTCTTTGAGAATCGGAATAATAGATTTTGTGCACCAAATTAATTATCAATTTTAAGATCAAAGTATGTCAAATAAATATAAAAAAATGTTGGATTATGATTTATTTGTGGATAAATTTGACTGTCGCTTTTCTTGCCGCTTTATATGTATTCGCCCACAATGCATCTGTCCACATAGGAAATTTCGTCTCATAAAAAAGTATTCGAAACATACCCAAAACCAGCTATTGTTATTATGTACTACTAGTACTACTTTTTATTATAATTCAATATTTCAATTATGTGGTTTGCCTTGATAAGACCTCATTCTTAAGCTGTTAAGCATATCCTCCTTTTATTAGCATTTTTCTTCTTTAGTAGATAAGCAATAAATTGTTTTTTTACACTAATCTGTAAATCACATAAGAGGAATAAATTGCAGTGGCAATTTAATACATCTACGGAAATAACATTGCAAACTGTTGGTTATATCCGGTTTAAGAGAAGTTGGAATACATTCCAATATACTATTATTTCTAAAGTGGGTTATTTTGCTTTTATGTGTCATAAGAGATAAGAGATGGGACAATAGTTTGTGGAGTATGAATTTCTGAAGTTGGGTCAGAGTAACAGCTGTGTTACTCAGAGGTGAGTGCATGTCTATAAAAAGCCTAATTAGTTATTTTGGTCATGAAATATTATTGGAAGGCATATTGAAACCATATATATGAGCATCTATTTAGCAAAAGAATTTATTTATTCTTGTTGCGGAATACTTTTTGAAAGCATATAGCATCTATGAAAAATCCCATTTTCTTTAGTGATGGAATAATATTTCAATGCATAAATATGAGCATATAGTACTCTTAGTAATATCTTTAGTCTTTTTGCTTATATTGAATCGATACCTAATTTTGAGGCCACCTCAAAACGGGGCCAACAATTTTTTTCTTGATTTAAAGATTGTCTCAAATGTTAATTCAGTACAAAATCAATTAGTTGATCTGAATAAATGAAGAAAGAGGGTTATGATCGAAAATTTTTAGCTTAGAAATGGAAAAAAAAAAAAAAAATCCTTGATTTACTCACACATGAATATAGTCTGAGTACATCGAGAGTTGTGTGTTGATTCGATTATTAAAAAATAATCGCATTTTTTTGTTTCATTTTAATTTTTACTAGTCTTGATTAAAAACCAAACTAGTTACATTAAATATTATTCCTGCTAAAACAATAGCAGCATAACTGCCCATAAACTTGTTGTGCAAAATATTCATCCAAGCTCCAGCCCATTGATTAGAGTCATTAGACCTCACAAAATTGGGCTAAAGCCCATATTGTAAAATTTACATGGTACTAGGAGTAATATATTTAGAATTACACAGATAGTAGAATATTTTACTGTCGTTTTCTTTATCACGATTGTTAATGTTGTGGCTAAATTACAATTAGGTCACCGCATTGTGATTAGAAGGTAATTAACCATAAAGATTATATAATGTGCAATTTTTTTATTGATGACGATTTCATATGATTATCATGATGTAATCTAATCTCATTGACACCATCTTAAATTTATTACTAGTATTCAATCACTTATGAAATTTGATTCATTAGATGACATCCGATTAGACTTTAAAAAGGAGTAATGAAAATCACACTTTTCCTTTTTCCCTTTAAAAAGAAATCATAATTAGGTTAATTATAATTGCGTACTTGCAAAAATAGCTGAAATTGAAGGAATCTGCATCATGAGTCTAAAGAAACGATGAAACTTATTGTAGCCTAAACAATTTCTTTTACTTTATAATATAATTAAAATATATTTGTGCAGTTCGCTCGCATACGACACTATATGTTTAATTGATTGAATCCGTTTATCCACCATGTTTAAACAATTAAGCTTATAATAATATGAATATAGTTGATCCAAATAAACCATAAAAAGTATTTTTATTTTTTTAAAAATTAATCCTGCAAAATACGATCTACCACTAGGAAAGGAAATAGGATATTTTGTCAAGTTGGGAACAGCCATAATGCTCAAAACTATGGCAGGTCCATAGCCAGCAAACCGACAATGACTAGATCTTTTCAGCAAGATAATGACTATAGAATTGCATGCCACCAGTAATTAGTTAAATTGGACCCAGATTGTGTATCACTTCTATTTTTTTAATGAATAAATAAAAAATTATAAAGATCGTGTCATGACTCATGGTGAATTCAAATTAAACCCAAAATCTTTCTACTAGGCCTGCTTATTCGGCCGGTTTCGGTTCTAATCGGACCGATTGACCAGTTAACCGGTTTTAAATTTTCATAAATCCTAGAACCGGAACCGGAACCGGAACCGATCGGTTCCGGTTTGGAACCGGCCGGTTAAAAACCGGTCGATTCCGGTTCCGAACCGGAACCGATGTGTAATTTTAATCTGAATTTATTTATAATTTAAAATAGTTCAAAACTAAAACAATAATAAGCCAACATCTAGAAATATAACAAATAATACCTAAAAAATCAAGTAAATACACAAAAGTACAAACCAACAATACAATAACATTCATATATGGATAAGAGTGATGCCAAGTGTAGTAGGTCGGACTAGTTTATGTTAGCAATTTTTTAATAAAAAAATAGGAGTTCTAAACTTTAGCAATTTTTTTAAAAAGAAGTTTTAAAATTGAATTCCATTTCCCCTTTTTGGCTAAACAAATATTCAATGGAATTTCTAATATTACTAATTGATTTTGTTATGACTTTT
Organism: Salvia hispanica; assembly: GCF_029641045.1. Classification (NCBI taxonomy): domain Eukaryota; kingdom Viridiplantae; phylum Streptophyta; class Magnoliopsida; order Lamiales; family Lamiaceae; genus Salvia; species Salvia hispanica. The sequence continues at coordinate 41,016,917 of NC_142696.1, forward strand.
TGGTTTATAATGGAACATTTAATAAATTATTCACAAACATGTTAAAATCGTATGTTAAATGAATTGTTACATATATTTGTTATAAAGTTAAATTTCTATCATATGAAATGATATTGTAATTGTATTAGTTCTTTTGGAAATTAAAAACAAACTTATGATGTCCTACTCATTGTAGTTAGTTCATCAAAAATTGATTGGGGAAATAATTGTAGATTCAAAGTATCACGGTTTAAACATTTTAAATACTTCAGAAACAGAGCTCGCAAATCTAACACTTATTAAATTTAAAAATCACTCAATGTTTCAAATTATTTTATTTTAATTCAAAATTAATTCAACTAAATTAGATTTATTAGTATATTAAATTATAAAAAATTAAAATTGAATTATTATTCGGTTCCCGGTTAGAAACCGGAACCGTCCGGTTCCGAACCGGAACCGGTTTTATTTAAAAAGTTGGAACCGGAACCGAAAAATTCGGTTCCGGTTCCTCAATTAACCCGTCGGTTCCGGTTCCGATTCCGGTTAACCGAGAACCGGAGAACCGTTTAAGCACCCCTACTTTCTACCACTAAAAAAAGCAGGTAAAATACACCAAATATATCATTACTTTCTGTTTCTAGGACCTGCTAGATGGCATGTAACTTTGTATTTAATTTGAACATATATGATTAGAGATGCTGGAAATTTGTAGGATTTGATAGTTACAACAATATTTAAGTACTAAAACTGCAAAAGGGATGTTTAATTTGAATTTTAATTGAATTAGAATTGTCATCTTTAGGTTGAAATTGAATAACGTAGTAGTACTTATGAGCTGTTGTTGATTGTTATTGGGTCGAGTTTATTAACAAAACTTTGATTTAAATATAATACTACAAAAGTCCCTAGTTATTTTTGAAGTTATTATGAACATTGTTTGTTGCTGCTTGATTAACGTTTAATGCATTCCAATTTTGGATATATATTAGTATAATCTTCGAGAGATTGAAATGAGTTTAAATTCAAGCCCATTCTTCTCAATTATGAATTTTGATCCATCATGATTGTAACTTATTAAAACATCTTGGTTTCTGGACATAATGATTATAGAAATGCACAAAGATGAGGTACCACTCTTTCATGATACATAATGTTTTTAATTAGTAGATCGGGAAGTTCTCATTAAGTAAATTATTTTTCTTTCATTTAGTAAATTGGAAGGTTCTAAAAATAATAATCTACATAGATTATGGTGACAAGGGAACCCCATGATTGCACTCGCTTTAAATTAAAAATATGAAGATATATATGTGCAATTATTAATATTATCCACACTTGTACAGTTGTAACTAAAAATAAAACTTGCGCTTTCAATTATGTCACTATACGCATGTCTAAAATTGATAAATTATCTAAACATGTTTATTGCACTCACATGTTAAATAACACGTGAACATGATTATGATTTATGCCGTTTGATTAATTTATTTTTTATTAAGCAAACCAGGAGGTTTTAAGTTAAATTACATTTAAATATGTCAATGTATTACACTATTTTGTGTTTTGCACATAGTTCTTTCATATTTGATATGATCTCAAATTCTTCAAAGTTGTTGCAAACAAACATCATTTTAAATCACAAGACAAAGATTTCATTTGGTGTTAAGTGTATCATTGTTGGACCAACAGCAATAAAAGCCCTAAGGAAAAAGAGTTTTTCAAAGAAGGTTAATCAATTACTACTACTATGCATGATGGCAACTCATTCACTAATTATAAATTTAAACATTTAAATTGAGTTAAGATCCCACCTCAACCTTTTAAGTCAAGTACATAACATGGATTTTGTGTAGTGATGGTCATCTTTCCAAATCGGTTTCACCAATTTGTATAGGAAAATGATTTACCTAATTAAGCATCAAATACGAGACAAACACACAGATGTAACATACATACCCTCACATTTGTCATACTATATATAGAGAGGGATTGCACATCATTTATGGGCACCTAAAACTTGAGCAACAAAAACGTAAAAATTCTCCTCATAATATCTATTTCCACTTGATTTCTCTTATTCTCAAAAAATTATGATTAGTAGTGTTGGTTGAAATAAGTCATTCGGCTCCTTAAATTGAATATAAAATTAAGAGATGGTTATCTCCACACTTCCCGTATACGCGGGCCGAAATAATCACCGGACTTCGACACGTAAAACAAAAAACACATTATCAACTTACCCTTTGGAATAATTAAATTTATAAATCCAGTATCACACAATTGGTGTGAGATGGATGATAGAAATCTCAATAATTGGAATAATCAAATTTATAATTTATAAAATTACTTTAAAATCAAATGTCTCATTTATTCTCTAACTTCGAGTATAGGAATAAAATTAATAAATCAATTTTTAATTTGTAAATAATATATAAAATTGATTATTGCAACCATAATTTCTAAAATAAAAGAGGAACACAAATGATGATATGGACAGCACGTCATCAGTACGCACAATAGATGTTCACATTACTCATCGATGCATACATTAATTAAGGGAAGTCCATGCTGATCAATTCTTATCAATATAATTATAATATTGTGAGAAACTGATTCATAGGGCAAGAATGTAAAAATGTTCCTTTTCGTGTTAGTTAGTAGGTTGGTGACAGTTTAAATCCGTGAAGAGAGACCATATCCATTCAAAACCAATTCCAAAAATCAAAATTATTTTCCTACAACACAATATTATTTTCTGTGGTTTTTTATTTATGCATCCCCCTAAGTTTCTGCACGTGAAATCCCAATAATTTCTCATGCAAAAGTGGGGTCGTCAGCCAACTCCTCCTTTTGTTGTCATGCCAAACTCCAACTCCTAAGAATCTCTTCTCCCTCTAAACCATTTCTTTCTCCCCATTTTCCTTAATTTCACTCTCCACATTTTCACTCTTCTCTTATCTCTCCCAGGGAACAAAACAATGGTGCTTCTCCTCATTCTCGTTGCCTTCAGTTGCTTCAGCGGGGTCTTCAGTCTCGCTCAGAAGGAGCTTCTCTCGCTCAAACGCCTCACAACGACGCCTGCCCCTGCCCGATTCTCGCATACACCAAGTGAGTATTAACTGTATATATGCAAGAAAACATGCCTGCATGACTTTGCATCTTTTATCTTTTGTTTAGGAATCTCAGTTAAGGTAGTTGAAGATAAGGTTATCTAATATGTTTATCTTTTCCTTTCTCTACAATAGTACTATGTGTGTGATTTCAAGAATCAGAGTAATAGGCTTCAAAATATAGACTAAAACTAAGGTTAAATTCTCTTCTGTAATGAACAGAGGATGGTGCAACCATATTAGAAATGAAGCACATCAAACACCTACAAAAAGGGCTGACTCTTGATGTGGTTCGAGTCGAATCCATACAATCCCGAATCAAGAACGTCGTCTCTGGTCACGTAGAATCATCACAAGCCCGTGTTCCTATCAGTTCGGGCATCCAGCTTCAGACACTAAACTACATTGTCATAGTAACATTAGGCATTCGGAACTTAACTGTGATCATGGACACAGGAAGTGACCTCTCTTGGGTGCAATGCCAGCCCTGTAGGCTGTGCTACACTCAGCCGGAGCCCCTCTTCAACCCGTTGGTGTCTCCCTCGTACAGATCGGTGCAGTGCAACTCGCAGCCCTGCCATACTCTGCAGTCCAACACAGGAAACTCAGGGTTATGTGGGAACAATGCACCTAAGTGCAACTATGCAGTAACATATGGCGATGGATCATATACCCGGGGGGAGTTAGGCAGAGACCGGCTCACTCTTGGAGCGACTCCAGTCGAGAATTTCGTGTTTGGTTGTGGAAGAAACAACAGGGGTTTATTTGGTGCAGCTTCTGGCCTGTTGGGACTAGGCAGGAATGATCTCTCACTCATTTCTCAAACTAGTGATGTATTTGGAGGAGTTTTCTCCTACTGTTTGCCTGATTCGGATTCTGGAACTTCGGGCTCGCTAATACTAGGAAACGATACATTAGTTTTCCAGAACACAACACCTGTTTCTTACACGAGGCTCATTCCAAATCCTCAGCTGTACAGCTTCTACATTCTGAACATGACAGGAGCTAGTGTGGGAGGGGTGCCTCTGCAGTCCCCAAGTTTTGGGGGAAACGGGGTCTTGATCGACTCAGGGACCGTGATCACGAGGCTGCCCCCATCTGTCTACACATCTGTGAAGGCTGAGTTCTTGAGACAGTTCACTGGGTACCCCTCAGCACCGAGCTTTTCAATTCTCGACACCTGCTTCAACCTGTCAGCATATGAGGAGGTCAACATACCTACACTTAAGATGCAGTTCGAAGGAGATGCAGAGATGAGTGTGGATGTAACCGGGATGTTTTACTTTGCTAAGAGGGACGCGTCTCAGGTGTGCTTGGCGCTTGCAAGCCTCGCCTATGAAGACCAGATTGGGATCATAGGAAACTATCAGCAGAGGAACACGAGAGTCGTATATGATACCAAGCAGATGCAAGTGGGATTTGCGAAGGAAGTTTGCAGTTTCAGTTAAGACACAGAAATGAGTGATGATTTGTAAGTGTGATTCAGAAAATTCATTGGCAAAGCCAAATGAATATGAACACATACAGAAAGGTTTGATTTCCTAGATTTGATTCAGCAATTTGAATTTGTTGTATGAGTGGTATAGAATATTGATTTAGTCTTATTTTTTGTGTTTAATGTCCAAATACAATACTCCCACACAAGGTATGATAAATCAAGAACTTCTATGTATATATCGTGGTGGAAAAACATCATGTGGATGTGTTTTGTATAATTCATCATGTATAGCATCTACTAGACAATACGAAGATCATCTTCTGCTAAGAAGCCCTACTGAAATATCACAAAGTAACCCCAGAAAACAAGAACAGGAAACTACATCAGCTACAAACAAATAAAACAAAAAATTATTGTCTAAGCACTGATGTGATGTCATATTATGACAAGAAAATAAACATTATTCAGCAGAAAGTTTGCTAGAAAAGAGGGAACCTCATATGAACACAGGGAATTTCGTGGGACCCGCCTCCTTGACGTCTTGAACCTCGAGCTTTTCCTAATCTTAGGAAAAGAATCCTGCTGGAGAGATATAAAAGAAACTAGGCAAAAAATGAAGATGGGATATTCTCAAACTTGATCTTTCATCCAGACCACATAAACTCCACAGAAATAGACAAATGTAGTAATATATTAATCATATAACTACATCGGTTACTGACAAACAAAAGGACAAAAGGGAATTGTTTCTGCATGTTCACCAGAATCACCACAAATGAGGTTATATTTTTCAAGGGGAATCTCTGAATTCTTGAATTCTTTAAGGCCTGTAAAGCATGTCTCGATGTTAGACCCTCTGACGTCTCACTGACATGTTGCCTATTCTTTAAATGAAAACCAAAGTTATCTGACAAAATTCACAGAAGGCGAAGGTTAAAGGAACTGCTACGACAGGTGAAATTTAAGCAGATGATATTTGCAGCCACCATTCTCCAGCTGGTGTATCTATCCTCTTATGAGGAGTATTTGACTAGAGAAAAGTGCATTCGATTAACCATGGATCGATCTATTTCTTCTGCAATACAAATGGAATAAAGATCAACACAAGTGAAAAACAAGGGATAAATCTAACTGAGTGTCAGCTTCAATACTAACATGAGTCTGATGAGCTATGATCAGTCCTAATGCCGTGAACGAACCTACATGATCAAATTGGCAAGAGCAAGGCGAAGAATTTGCCTTCTATGCCAGAGGGCCAGAGCTTCCACGAGAAGAGGTATCAATTTAAAACATCCAATCACATGACTGACAGCTGCACCAAATGCGACTACATAATCCGGAAACACAACTATCAAGTTATACGTAAAACCAATATCACGTCCAGCATTCCTGAAGCAACATACAGCAACTGTGCCAACAGAAGCACTCCGTGGAAAGAGAGCCTACTGCACCAACAGCTGCTGATTTTGATCCAACTGCCTCCAGCAATTGGGAAAGATTGAGCTTACGCTTCAACTAGTATAATAATCCAATTACACAAATGATATTGCCTGTGCGTATTTTGAGAATGAGTAAGTATCAGTTTGAGAATTTTGCAGATGTCGTGACTCCAGATTAAAAAGTTGAAGAGCAAAGAAGTGCCTGTTAAATAAAAGGATCATTTGGTGCATTGGTAGACCAATAAAACATATTATTGGTACATGTATAAACATGGCCTCCAAACAACAGGGGATCTGAGAGCTATCCACATGCCTCGACCAGCATCCTGAAACTTCTGACTAATCCATTCAGAAATGCATTTTAAATGTTAGCTCCCACAAGCAATAAACCTAAATGACCTTCGTAATTGTTTCTTACTCACTTATAAGAAACTTCTCATCACGGGGTCCTGCATTATGATTCCCACGACAATCACAATTGTAGCTGGAATGCTAAGGTCCTAAAGACCCCTAAAGCAACCTGTGAGGAAAGAATTAAATAATCGGCACAAAAAGCAAATTAACATAAGAAGTTGGGTAAATGAGCAATAGCTTGAAGCAGGAAGCTAGAAAGTAAAGTTTTCAAATCACCGTTACGTTTCTCATATCTACAACAATGAGGCAGAAATATGCAGTGCTATTGCTAATAGCAACTACGTATCCTATTTAAGGGACTAGTATGATTCCAACTAACTGCCCACCAAACAGCACAATCTGCATAAACTCTGCATCTCTCCAGCAAGAGAAGGATGAGCGATGAGCCATTCTATTATCAGTAACACATGCACTGATTCGGTTATACCCTTAATTATTACTCCCCATCAAAGAGTGTGGCTATAACAACACACAAAAATCTCACGAATAGAGTGCTCTTCCCAGAAGAGGAAGCTCTTCAGAATTTTGAGTTGGGTACTTCTAAATACATCTCCAGATTTCTCTATCCACCGGAATTGATTCAAAAAATGGGGAAACGTATTTCAGAACAAAGGGTGTGCCTTGAGAAACATTGGGGTGCACCGTGCACATAGAAGCATCTTTTGAATATCTCATCTCATATATAGTAGACATACTAATTTAAAAGACTTTCACTTTATAGAATATATCTTCATCAAGATTGATCATTGAAGACAAAAAAAACTTTGAACTTTATGTACCTTGATAACACAGTCCAGTAAAGGTACACAAACCCATTTTAATTTTCATCAAAAATAGTTATCTTATATCCCTCATCAGTACTCTGAATGAAGCTCTCCATAAACTGTGCGCACTTGATAAAACGTGTTCTCTATGTCTTTTAATTGATAGGTTGTCACTAAACAACTACGTGATAACCTAGGGCACACAACTCTTAGCTACATGAGCCCTAATCCCCAAGAAGCTCATCACAAGTTGCATGCTATCAGCTTAAAACTAAACAAACTAGATGTCCATAACATGATATGCATGAAGCCACCTGAGAAATGATTCTCATTTTGAACTGATAACTATGGCTAAGACCTCAGTACTATTTCAAGAAAATATCTTATAATAATATCTTTTCCACCCCTCACCCTCCACGTCCGAGAAAAACCTACAGTGACTCATTTTTCACACTTCTATGGATGAGAAAGTCCTTATTGTGCTACATATCAAACAAATTACATCATCAAATAGCTCAATCTTCAAAGCACAAACTTCACTGTGCACGATAACGACCCCATAAGTAGCACAATACTTCCAAGTCAAAACTTAATCAAGAGAACGTGATCTAATACTAACAGTCAGGCGTAACAAATAAAGCAAGCAACATAATAAAATCAAGGAAACGGTTGTGCGAAAACACGTTGCATCAATTCATCCACATATCGAGACCAAACATCTCTCTACGACCACACACTCACCAGCACATACGAAATACAACAATATCCGTGAGAAGGGCCCAGAGAGACTTGAAAATCTAAGGCATCATAATTCATATGCATGGAGGGGTAGACCTGAGCTTTAGAGGGCTGCAATTTCTGCTCACCTTTCATGTTTTATTGCGTGCCCACGTTCCTCAACGCTAAACCCAATCCATTGATTGATTCCGTACACGATCACCACCCCCAAACCGAAGCTGCAGTGCAGCTCCTCGCTGAAGAGAAAGGGCTTGGAATTCGGCCAGACATTCCAATTTTCGCGCCTTTTTCTTTCTCCACTCCCTCGCCCTTAAAATATTTTAATATAGTAAAAAAAGGTTTAAATTTACATATTTCATATACAAAATTTATTTTGTGCCAGTACAAATTAATGCATTCAGTCTAGTCTCATTACTTCTTATTCACTCTTATCATATCATAAAATGTTAAAAACATAATAGTACTATATACTGTAATAATCATTTAGACAAAATTTCTTTTTAATAATAACTGATACTTTCAAATTATTCCTGATTCCAACTATTCCTTCCGTTCGTGAAATATTATCTACTTTTATTATTTTGGTTCGTTGGTGAAAAATTGTCCACATTACTTTTTTCTATTTTTGGTAAGTGGAAACTTTCCACTAATTTTTTACACTCAAATTATATTTCAACTCGCTTTTCTTCCCATTTTTTGAAATATGCACCGAGTCAAACTTGAATAATATTTCATAGATGAAGAAATGATGAATAAATTTACCATTATCTAACTAAATGCAACCAAACTATGCAATAAAATCACCGTGTACTATCTTCTTATTGAATTTGATTAAAAAAAACAAGTAGGGAGCAAATAAAGAACAGAAGAGGCGTATGAAGCAAATGAAAAGAAAAAGTAACAGTGTTAGAAGGGATTTAACGGAATGTATCAATTTAGATAATTGAGTAAACTTTTTGTACAAAATATGTAAACTTAAAACTTTTTGTACTAAATTAAAACATTGGTGAAAACATTTTGTATGTACTCCATGTAATTACCCCGCATTTGTGCCCGTTCTATATGACTAATTACCCCGCATTACGTGCCACATGGCAGCATGAGATTGAAAGTACGTTGCAACTTTAAAATTAGTTACTACTCCTATTTTTTAAGCACATCCCTTATATATATTCGCAACCAGTACACTGATGTCATTTGTCATCGTAATCAACTTAGGCTCTGATGTCGAAGAACAACATCACTTCATGCCCTATGTTTAGCATATTAATCCGGAGTGGGATCCTCTGCTCTGTTATTTAGCACAACAGTTCATGTTGTCTCTAATACAATATTAAAATATTATATAAATATTTAATTTATTTTATATTATTTACTTGAACTTTTTTATATGTTATGTCTAACAGCAGGGGCTGTTGTGCTAAATAGCACAGCAGAGGATCCCCACCCTATTAATCCAGTCAGTCAGTCACGCAAATTCCAGAAGAAATTATGGAAGAAATCTTGTCGATGCTCCCCGTGCAACCCCTCATGAAACTCAAAACTGTATGAAAATCATGGGACAATCTCATCTCAAAATCTCGCTTCTCGAAGCTTTACCTCTAACGATCTATAGACGCCAACCGCACCAGCATCGTCTAGTTAAGCAACTATTAGAAAACTATGTAAATTTAAAGTAGGATAGTATGAAAGATTGACGTGTATTATTGATATTAAGATGATTTTTATTGTAAAATTGTTGATTTAAGATAAACACGAAAGTAAGGGATAGAATATTTCACATAGGCGCAATGAATTTTGTAACATAAAATGTTTTATGTTACAATTCATACAAAATTAACACAACCCACAGTCCCACACATCCATCTAATATGATTTTGACCCCTACATATTGGTTGGAAGAGAAACATACTTAGCAATTGAGTTGCTTTTAACGTAATATTATAGTATTAGTATTTGTAAAATTTTAGTATTAGTACTATATTTTCATTTTCTCTCGTTCACAATCACCCAAGTTTCATTAGTTCATTTCTATACAAACTTTTGAATGGACAATCCATGTCAATATAATGTTTAGTAGTACTAGCATATAGTTATTTATATATATAGATTTTCTTTTATACCATTTCACAATTGAGATTAATGTCCTTAATAATAAAATGAAATAGTGATACTAATTGGTAAAAAGGCCACATCAAAACAGTGCCCTTGCTTTTGTTTTTCCCGAATGTTTGGTTATGATTAATAAGTTTTAAATTTAATTACAACTAATTAGATTTCAATATCAAAATTAATAGCCCTAAATCTCTAATAAAGTCCCAATACATCTTTTAGTAAGGAATTCGCATTAATTAACTTTAACTAATGCTTGCGGAGGTCGGCACAGCTGAGTTTTTGCTTTGTTAAAACATTTAATTGCAATCGAAAAAATTTAATACGAAGCTTGAGGTAGAAATGTGACATTTATAAGGGTAAAAATTCATAAACACCATAGCCGGTCATCATCTTGGTACCAAAAATTTAAATTTTTGATTCCCATTTATTAGTTAAATTTTTGGTACCCATTTATTAGATTTTAGTGACTTACTAATTTTGACACAAAACTATAATTTCGATGCTTTTTTGAGAACCTTTCCTCCATATATATTTTTTTTCGTAAGGAAGGAGGGAGTAATTTATACTATATATTTAATGTCCTTTATCAAATAATTAAAATTGATCACTATAAATAAACGAATTAAATGAGATGTAGTACATCCATAACCAAAATAATTAAATAAAAGGGTGCCTAACCAATTAAAAATAAAAAGATCCGTAACGGTATCTTGCGTATAAATTGCGGCCTATAAAATAGAGAGAAGGTCAGAAAAGTATGGATCAGAAATTGCAGCTGAGAATTAAATTTTGAACTGAAATTGTGGACGTTTTACTAGAAGCCATATTAATTGTTTCCAAAAATTAAATAATTACAGTAAAATAGGGAAAGCCCACACCAATCTTGACTACCAGTCTACGACTGATTCTGTAAAGCACTTTCACACACATATAAATATAGCCCACAACAAGTGAAACACTTGATACAAAATCTCACTCAACATAAACTCAGCCGCCGTCGCCGCCGGCTGTTTATTCCTCCGCCCAAATCCCTCATTTTCCGACCCTCATTCACTCCATTTCCTCTTCTTCCTCATTGGTGGTCCCCCTTCTAATTAATTAAACTCTAGTTTCATTTCATGGCGCGGTCTTCAAAACAAAAGAATCGGCCAGTCGCCGCCGCCGCCGCCAATTCCGACAATGACCGCCACGAGGGCAAGCGGAAGCGAAAAAGTGCACCTAGGGAGTCTCCACAACAACGTAGCTCGATCCACCGAGGCGTGACGAGGTCATTTTTTTGAATTATTACCATTCGTTTTGGTGAAATTCAAACTCGTGACGTGTCAAAATGAGACGATTATAGCAGTATTTAATGGGATTGTTTGTAGTAGTATACTTTTGGAAAGTAATTAAGTACTCCATAACATTATAATTTTGTGCATGTTTAATTTTGTAATTGAGGAATAGGAGTAGTATTTATGTTTTAATCTTAATTTTTGGAATAATGTATTTATAATTGTGAAATGACGAATTCAGGCACCGGTGGACAGGCCGTTTTGAAGCTCATTTATGGGATAAGGATTGCTGGAATGAGTCACAAAACAAAAAAGGAAGACAAGGTTTCTCAATAGTCGTTTTCATTAATCCCTATTTTACAAAATTAAATCTTTTATTCTGATATTACTAATATAGAACAAAATCATTAAATAGAGGATGTGAAATATAATCTTTGCTATAATGCTTTCAACTTGATTGTGCGAAAAATAATTACTACTGTTAATATCAAATTATGACACTATTGTCTACTCAATGCTTACTAATATTGTTCTCTCTTTTTTGCCCCTTGCTAATTTGGTGGTCTACTTTGATGGTGATGGATGTGGGGATGCTATTAAAATGCAGTATATTTAGGTATGTATTTCCTGTTTCCACTCTATGCCATATTAAAGTGAATAAAAAATATATATTGATATAGTTTATTTTGTGATGATGTGGCATTTGTTTTTGTAACCATTGGCTCTATCCAATACACCTTATCCAATATCTTTAAATATATTTTTTCTTATATTTATGAAATTATTTTAGGGGCCTATAATGACGAGGAAGCAGCAGCTCGTGCCTACGACTTGGCTGCCCTGAAATATTGGGGTCAAGACACCACATTAAACTTTCCAGTATGTATAAATTCATAAGGCAGAATCCATTTAATATAATAATTGAATTAATAATGTTCATATTAATGTTTATATAATTAATTTTTTATTTGTGTAGCTACCCACATATCAAAATGAGCTTAAAGAAATGGAGGCACAGTCAAAGGAAGAATATATTTGTTCATTGAGAAGGTATTACTGGTCTCTAATTATTACTCCACTATAATTATAATGTTCTCTTTTATTTAAAATGATTGTATATATCATAACTTGTTTATCTTTTTTGAAATGAAATGGCAGAAAAAGTAGTGGTTTTTCTCGTGGTGTATCAAAATACCGAGGCGTAGCAAGGTACGTACTATTAATTAGAACAATTTATTATGATTTGGTTCGTATAAAGTATTACTAGTACTATTTAGTACCCCAAAAATATGTGTGCCTAATTCAATAAAAAGGAACATTTTTCTTAATACTAACAATATGTTTAGCAAGATCTTGCGTCTGGTATTTTTATTGTGATAATTTTTTATACTCATTCCACTGGCATTTTATTATAAACCAATAATATACGAGTATAAAAGTATTACTCATCTTTTACTAATTTTTTTTCTCACTTCTTTTATAAAGTCAAACAATTTCTTAAAAACCGCACCGATCAAAATTGAAATATTTATTGGCGGACGGAAAGAGTGCTATGGATGCTTGGGTATGTTTGGAAATTCATGTACATGAATAAAATTTAATGCTCCCTATTGAATTATAGCTCTTATATATATTACCGTTCTATTTTTCTATTACATTACATGTATTGTTCACTTTCTTTAATATTTTTCATGTGTATATTATGATGTTATTTAATAAAAATTGGTGTGATAGTCTATATTTGTAGTATAATTTGGTGATAATGAAACATGAAATATAAGACAACCATAAAATATTACTCCCTCCGTCTCACAAAGATTGTTTTATTTTTCCATTTCGATCTGTCCCATAAAGTTTGTCTCATTTCACTTTGACCATTTTTGGTAGTGAACCTCATATTCCACTGGCTCTTTCCTACTCACATTTTATTATAAAACTAATATGTAAAAGTAGGACCCATATTCCACTAACTTTTTCAATTCACTTTCCATTACATTTCTTAAAACCCGTGCTCAGTCAAAGTGAGACAATCTTCGTGGGGAAGAGGGATTATACTCTAAAACTTACTATGCAATAAACTATATGTGTGCAAGTCTTCAAAATCTTATTATAATTTTATCTTAATCCCTTAGACATACCGAACCCTATATACTTTTAATTTAATCTAATTTAATATTTTTTGTGTATCAAATTAAATTTATTGCATTCTTTTTGTAGATAATAAATTTTGAATTAGATATTGTGTGTGGACAGGCATCATCATAATGGAAGATGGGAAGCTCGTATTGGCAGGGTGTTTGGCAACAAGTACCTATACCTTGGTACATATGGTAGGCCAATATACTTCCATATAATTTAATTTAATTACTAGTACTACTACTTATCGCATGCATTAAGTAGCCTAACTATTTAATTCTCCAACCATTTTATTTTGAATGGAGGAAAATCGTCCAATAAGTTGGTGTGTGTTGATGAGCAAACCTTAGACTTCGAGTTATTGTTTTATTCATAATTTAGCTAAGAAAGTAGTTTGCACAATAACAAATCATCATCATCTTAGGTTACCTACATAACTACATTAATAGCCAATTATAAATGTCCCTATATAATAGGAAGCTAAACCTTTTAAAAATAACCGCATATTAGTTTTTTTTTCTTTTTCTTTTTCTTTGTTTATACTCCATGATACGCACATTTAATGATGGTGTAATAAATAGACAATTAGTACTAAAAGCAAACAAATGTGGTTGGCTAGAAAGCATAAATTATCAACTCTCAACTACTATAGGTCTGCAGACATAATTTCTCCCTTTCCCACCGAAATTCTCATGCAAATTAAATTCTTGAATTCAATATTAACCAACCACCCGAATTTCCAAAAATACCCTCACATTTTCCTCATTCCAAATTATTTTTATGTAGCCACTCAAGAAGAGGCAGCAGCTGCATATGACATGGCAGCAATAAAATACCGTGGAAATAATGCAGTTACCAATTTTGACCTCAGCCGTTACATTAGTTGTAACATGGATGAGAATAGCCCTGTAGCCGGGGAAGCTTCCCCGACTGAGGCTGAGGTCGCCATGTCTCCCCCGCTACCCATCGGGGGTGAAGCCGGTGAGGCGTTAGAGCTTCTTTTGCATTCCACCAAGTTCGAAGATACGATGGAGCCAAATCCACCACGTAGTAGCTTCCCAGATGACATACAAACTTCCTTTGATATTCAAGATTTGAGCACCTATGCTGATGAGCACGACAATACATTTGGTGACTATGACTTTTTGTCGATGTTTCAGTGTGAGCTCGATGAGTCAACGTGATCTTTTACATATTTTACTATTCTTTTCATATATTTTTACCTAATCATTGATGATGATATCAATGTACATTATTTGCCCTGAGATGATCAAGAAAGAGAGAAAAGGGATGATAAATGAATAAGGTGAGGTTTTAATTTATTTTGGTTTTTGATTTTTGATTTTTGATTTTTGATTTTCTATACTTAGGTGATTTGAGTATTTGTAAACTCTATCTCAATTTTTAGATGGAGATTGGAATGTTTTAAGACTATTTGGCTATTCATATGTAACATGGACTTATATATATAGATTCATGTTGTTTTATTCTATAACAAATTATAATGTTCCTGTCCTTCTCATATTCTAAATTTTAATAATTTTATTTATTAGTGACTTGTATCAAGCAGTGAAGTATATTCCTCGTAAATCAGTAAGAACTAGAGATTGATACTTATGAATTCTGTATTCTGGAATGTGTGTTAGGATCTTAAGATAATTTGTTTGTGTTAATATACAAAAGTAGTCACAAAAATAACTCATAGTAATACTTATTTAGCCTATGCTAGTGAAAAATGAGTTGGGCTCTTTTAGATGACTTTCACATATTTTTTTCACTTAGTACCTATGGTACATTTTCCTTTGTTATTAGAATTGATGGTAGGTATATATTTATTGAAATACAGTGAAGTAGTATATAGAATTAAAACGTGTAAACATAGTGGCTGTTCGGTTCATGAAACAAAATTGTCTTGAGATGCAGTATAAGATACACTAAAATAGACTTTGGCTAGGATTAAATTAGTCTTATGCATGGTTGTAGAGTAGGGTGGAGAGGAGAATAATGAGGAGAGGGAGATGGACAAATTAGTAGGAGGGGGTGAGGTGAGATGGTTAGTCATGAGATTAAGTGAAAAGGAGTCCATTCAAATGGGCCGAAACAGGCCCAAATCTACAATTGTTAGCTAAAGCTTAGCTGAAAATGTGAATGGAGAAGATAAAAGTTATTTTGGGAACCGAACAGGCACGCAGTGTATTGTCATCTAACATCTAAATAGGTGTATTAAGTATTCCATTAATGGCAAATAGCAATGGCAATGGGCTTCCAATTGTCCCGAAAAAATTGATTCAACAAAAAGTTATTTGTTAAAGTAGATCAATTATCGGGTCGGGTAGAACCCGCATCGAACCGAAAAATGATCCGGATATGGTTGAGAGGAACGAGTGGCTCACTTGTTGATCCCCCAAACCAGAAAATCCAATCCAACCATGGCTTTTCCACACTCTTCCAACATCAGCCATGGCTACCACGCTCTCTCTATCTAGTTCCTCATTTCTGAAATCCACTTCAAGAAGCAGCTCCAGCTCCAGCTTCAGACTTAGAGCTTCTCTGTCGACGTCCCCGTCATCCATGGCCGCCACGACGGAGAAGGTGATCCCCGCCGTCATAGTGGGCGGTGGCCGCGTAGGGAGAGCCCTGCAAGACATGGGCGGCGGCGATGATGTTCTAGTTAAGAGAGGGGAGCCTGTGCCTCTGGATTTCGCCGGTCCGATTTTGGTTTGCACCCGCAATGATGACCTAGATGCGGTGCTTGAATCCACTCCAAAATCGAGATGGAGCGGTATGATTCGTGGATTTTGTAATTTAGTTTGTTTCTGACTTTTGATTAATGTTGATTGATGCTTATGAAATTGAAAGTGATTGAGCTTGTGAGTGTGCTTAACTTGTTGCAATGCCGCCATTGTTGTTGAAACTAGGTCTGCAGCAGCATTATATTATGCATAATACATGTATATATATGTACATTTTGTGTTATTTATAAACTAGGGATTTTGATTTTGCATTGGTTATTTGGCAATTGTTTTCACCAGTCAGGGAGAACAAGATATCACTGCAAGTTTCTGTCAGTATTTTGTACATTTTGATTCCATATACAGTTTGCAGAAAATTGAAATCTTTCAGGCCCTTATTGTATAGAATCTGAGTGCAAAACATGTAGAAAGATTGGCCAAACGCGTATAATTTGCTTACCTAGCTTGCTTATGCTAGAGTGGGTTCTATATTTTCAGTTACAACTAGTTCACTCGTGATTATACAGCTACAGTCTACTCTAGGATATGGATATGGCCATAGTTGCAAAAGATTTGTGGTTGTGTCTCTGTTTATAATGCTATCTGCAATGCTCATCAGTTGATGGTGATGATTCTTAACAATGTAGCAGACTTGGTGTTTTTCCAGAACGGAATGCTGGAGCCGTGGTTTGAAACTAAAGGCCTTGGAGATGCTGATCAAGTTCTGGCATATTTTGCTGTGTCAAAGCTGGGTGAGCCTCCTGTGGACGGGATAACTGACACTAATCCAGAGGGATTAACTGCTGCGTATGGGAAGTGGGCTTCTGCTGTTGCTGGGAGATTGCGTGCTGGGGGCCTATCTTGCAAGGTAAGAGCTGAGGGGCTTGATGATTTGGTAATGTTTGATATGGTTTTGGATGGTGTGATGGTAGTCAGTACATTGTTATTGATTCAGTTCTTTTCTTGAAAAAATCTTTTAGGTGCTTGAAAAAGAGACTTTCCAGAAACAAATGCTTGAGAAACTTATATGGATATGTGCTTTCATGCTTGTTGGAGCCCGTCATCCTGGAGCAACAGTAGGTGCTGTGGAGAACGAATATCGTTCTGAGGTAGAAAAAGAACATTCTCTAGAATAGGAAGAAATGGCATTCTGCTATTGTTTGTCCTTATGCTCACTTTTAGTCAATAGTAATTACTGAAAGAAAAACACGAAGGTGTATGCTAATCCAGAGGCTATCATCACAATTCACATGCAGGTATCAGCCCTTATAGGTGAACTCGCTGCAGCTGCAGCCTCGGAGAAGGGTTTGGTCTTTGAGGGTGCGATTGAGGAGAGGCTATGCGCTTACTCACGGGCAGTTGCTCACTTCCCTACAGCGGTCAAAGAGGTACCAATGCGAATTCCTCTTCGGATGCTTTGATTGTTGTTATATTTTTGAGCTCAAAATTTGATTATGGAGTTATTTCTGCAGTTCAAATGGAGGAATGGATGGTTCTATTCTCTCACAGAGAAGGCAATCGCTCAAGGCAAACAGGATCCATGTCCCTTACACACTTCCTGGCTCAAAGAACTCAAGATAGTTTAGTTAGAGTTTTTTTTTTTTTTTTTTTTAATGGTATAAGTACATTTTATCATTTTGTGTAAAAATGGGACTTCAAGTTGTTACATGCGTACCTTAAATTCCATATCGCCTACTATATCTCTAGACATTACTAATTATTGTTGTTGATGTTTGTGACCTTTCGATTTAGATATACTGATATACATGATACATCCTGCACTGAAATTCAATATCGATTGAGATTATATTAAGCACATAATTTGGGGTGTTCTCCCATGAGGAATGTTTGGAATTACATCTCGAACCATCGGAGGGCTATAACTTTGCCAAGCCAACTTTCAACTGAATTACTTGGTTATCGGATGTCTATCGATGAGATTCATTATGTAAGAGGATAACCCAAGCAATGAACTTAGTCGAGTGTTATCTAAAACTAAGCTAGATATTAAAGAAAATTTAATGATATTATTTTGACACCTCTTCTAAAAAATCATCAATGAACTTAGGTGGTCAAATTTGTGAAATGTTTATAGTAACAAATGTCTATTCGGAAATAAAGAAACGAAGCATGGAGACCTTATACCTAACTTAACTGCAATTTAAATATTTTCCCGCCACAGCCAAACAATATAAAGCATCTTCGCCGAGATACAGCTGTAAAAACCGCCACAACTCCACATTCATCTCTCTCTCTCTGAACCTAAATAATCCCCTCTTTCGACCAAACCCTTGAATCAAGTTCCAATGGCGGATAGTCCGATCCCAAAGCTCCAAACCTGCGTGGAGATCAAGTCGATTCCACCAACCTCATTTGCGAGAATGTCGACTGAACTCAGCACGGAAGAGTTGCTCAAGGAGCACCGAATTCCATTCCCCTTTTTCAGGCGGATTTCCGAGAGAAAGGAGAGCACATGGATCATCTCTCTGTTCGTCATCCTGCATTTGATCGCTTTTGTCACAACCATGGCTGTGAATGATTGTTGGGGAAATTCTCACGGTCAGTGTGCCTTCAAGCAACTCGGTAGGTTCTCGTTTCAGCCGCTGTCGGAGAACCCCCTGCTCGGCCCCTCGGCCTCTACGTGAGTTTCTACTGTTTGAGTTTTTGATTAACTTTTTAATTGAATGGAAAATGTAGTGGATCGAGTTTATTTAGGGTTTTTAGAGGAGATTTCTCTCTGTTTATTCTGAGCTCCTTTTTGCACGAATTGATATTCAGAGTAGGTTGAATTGCTGTATATCTGCATAATGTGTAGGCTTGATGATATATTGTTGAAAATGAAGCTACTTAATCGATAGATGTTTCTCAATTTCCTCAAATTTAGTTTTATGATTGAATTTTTAGATTAATGAGTTAGGGTTTATGCTTCAATCCATGATATACAGAGATTTGTATGTTTTATTCAAACATCTTTAGCGAATCAGCTAATTATAAAGGGCTTAACGCTAGTCCTGTGCTTCGTTGAAATTGGGATATGCTGTCTGGCAAGTTCAAATGGAAATTTTCCTCTGTTGATTGGTTTTTTTCAGATTAATGTATCAATCCTGCTTTGATGAGATGTATAGACTTGTAGGCTTTGTTGAAACATTTTGAATGAATCAACCAAGTCCAGGGGTGGCTTATGCTTCCTATTTCATTTATTTGTTTTATGAAATTTGGATTGATCGTCTGATAAATTGATATATATGAAAAATAAGTCAATCTTTTGAAGGGTTAGAAATGCTTCTTTCCGTCTGAGTTTAAACATCTAAGGAATTCTTTCTCCCTGCCACAGGCTGGACACAATGGGGTCGCTTCGACTAAGGTATCTGGAAAATGATAAACAATTATGGCGTCTTTTCACAAGTCCATGTTTGCATGCAGGCGTTTTCCACCTTATCATCAGCCTCTCTAGCATGACTTTTGTTGGAATTCACTTGGAGCACGAGTTTGGTCCATGTAATTCTTTAGCCAAACTCATTCTATTATAATTTTGTTTTGATGCACTTACTCATTCACTTACACTCATTCTATCTTTGCAGTAAGGATTGGAGTTATCTACATACTTTCTGCTCTTACGGGTTCATTGCTAGCATCCCTATTTCTACAAGACAGGCCTTCAGTAGCTTCATCCGGGGCATTATTTGGATTGCTTGGTGCCACGCTATCTGGGCTTATCCAAAATTGGAAAGTTTACTCCAAAAAGGTTCTAGATGTTGCAATCCACTTTATTTATTTACTGATCGCATCTTAGCATAGACCAATGGCATCTCTTCGGTTAATGTGCAGTTTGCAACTCTCATTGCTTTTGCTACAATCTTATTGCTAAACATCATCCTTGGCCTGATGCCACTCATCAATAACTTTTCAAACATTGGAGGATTTATCTCCGGCTTCACTGCTGGTTTCATGCTCCTGTTTAAGCCTGAAGCAAGGAAACTGTACCAAAACAGAAGAGGCATTTTTGATTATGATGTCAAGAGTTCCATCAAACTTGAGAGGAAGTTGGACAGGCGAACTTCAAGGATTGTTTCTCTTATTGTCCTCAGCCTTCTGTGAGTCCATGCTCTTCTTTCTGCTTTATATCTGTACCATCTTCGGGTGAAATCTTATCATATTTCTCCTCTCCATGCAGAGTTGCAGGAAGTGTTGTGGCCCTTCTTCAACACGTGAATTTGAACGAATACTGTGCCTGGTGCAAGTACTTGGATTGTATCCCCTCTAAATGGTGGAGCTGCAGTGACCAAACAATGGAATGCCAGGTATCTATACATCCACGGATAGTAGTATCAAGGCTGTTTTCTTATAACATGAAAAATGCAGAATTTTTTTTTTCTTATTGGAGTATGCCAGCATTTTAAACTTCATAGAACAGCAAGTGATATAAAGATTCTTGTTTTGTGCACGTTGCAGGCAATGGTAAGTGCAGCACAGTTGACTCTGACTTGCTCCATCAATGGCAAGTATAGGGTGCTTCCCTATGCTAATGTTTCACATGCTAGGATTGAAGACCTCTGCAACCTCCTGTGCTCTTAGAAGATCGCTTTTCTCTCTACAGATACACGGGTGCATGAACACAACACAATGATGTGCAAGCACAGAACCAAAATTATCTTGCCAAGTAGCATTCTTCTGCGTAGCTACATGACAGTCGTTGTAATGTGTACTATATTGATGCCTGCTGGTATTTCTGCTCTGTAGCTCAGATACTCCACTTACCCTGTTTTCTGCTACATGACACTAGTTGAATTCTGGAAATTTTGAGGTGGAAACGTTCCAATGTGAAGTTTTAGCATGGTTCCAGTCGTTTGTTGCATACAATTTAAATAAAATGATATGTTAGTATATTTGGCTGCTGACGAATAACGGTCGTTGCTCTGTGATTTATTGACATTTGGATGACGGATGTTGTGTTAGGTAAGATATATAATGATGATTTTATGACTTAGGATTAGGGAATCCTTATTAGAAGACTTGGATAACTTAGAATCGTATAAAATACTTTCAGATCAAGTATTTTGAGTGCACAAAATCTATGATCGGATAAGACTAAGTTTCCTTAGATGATTGTTCATTCTCTGATCTGTATTTAATCAAAAATCAGCCTAAACCGTTGACAATTAACTGCCAAGGCAGTTAATTGACTAAAACTGATTCCAAACTGTTAATAACTGTTTAAAAACTGTTAAAACAGTTAATTCAAACACTAAAATAAGATAGAACAAGCTTCTAATGAAGCAGCCGAATTGTTTAGAAATTAAAGTGATAAACACTAAAATTCCAACATTCTTCCTTAGAATTAAAGTGCTAATACACTAAAATTCCAACATTCCTCCCCTATTTTAGTGGATTTATAAGCATGATCAAATCAAAAGAACAGAAAACAAAAATTATGCATAAATGAAAATATCACAAGGATTGAATTTCCATTTTAGTATATCAATGTACAAACATTCTAATTATAAGAGTGGTCTAAGACTTGAACTCTTACAATTCCTTTGAATATCAGTCTTAATATACACATAATTATCAAACAATTAATCTAAACCTGACACCTTTATAACAAGTCTAGTGTCCATATCCTTCAACAAACATTTATAAAACTAAGTCCAGAGCTTTATTGGAACAACTTGGATTCCATGTTTGTATAGGTAGCTTTTCATCTTGTTCTGTCAAAACAATTTGCCAAAAAAACTATTAAGAAGCAAAACTTCAACCTCCTTCAAACTGACAGATTATTACACATACCTTGGATGGTTTGAACATGTGTCTATCTCACATATTTAGGCTTTCCACATTGAATTTCACATCTAATATCAAATTAGAAGGAAATTGAGTATCCCAAACAGATAAGATTAGATGGACTTGAGCCCCACCCCTTTAGCAGATTTGATAACTAAATCTTTAGCCAAGCCTTTGGTTAGATGGTCTGCCAGATTTTGTTGTGTCCCAACAAATTCAACTGAAATGACCCCATGAGTGATCAGCTCCCTAACCATGCTATGTCTGACACCTAAATGTCTAGACTTCCCATTGTAAACTTGGCTATATACTTTAGCCAATGTTGCTGCACTGTCACACCTTATAGAGATAGGTGATATAGGCTTAGGCCATAAAGGAATTTCATAAACCAAATCCCTTAACCATTCTGCCTCCTTTCCAGCAGCGGCTAGTGCTACAAATTCTGACTCCATTGTAGAACTTGTGATGCAAGTTTGCTTCTTAGAAGCCCAAGAGATAGCTCCACCTCCTAGCAAGTAAATCCAACCACTAGTAGAGGAATGATCCTCTGGATTGGCTATCCAACTTGCATCAGAATATCCTTCTAAGATAGAAGGAAAATCTGAGTAACACAAACCATAGTTTATGGTTCCTTTGAGGTACTTAAGTAACCTCCTCACTGCTTGCCAGTGATGAATACTAGGACTATGTGTAAATCTACTTAATCTTCCCACAGCAAAAGCTATGTCAGGCCTAGTACTTATCATTGCATACATTAGGCAACCTATTACTTTAGAGTATTCCAATTGTGAAACTGTTTTTCCTCTATTAGGTAAGAGTTTTACATTAGGATCCATAGGTGTGCTAACTGAAGTACAGTTTCCATAATTGAACCTTTTCAACACTTTCTCAATGTAATGAGATTGTGTGATAGATATTCTGTTAGGAGCCTCTTTTATTATCCTAATTCCCAATATGACTTCAGCCTCACCTAAATCTTTCATTGAGAACTTAGATGATAGGAATTTCTTTGTCTCATCTATCTGGTCTTGACTAGTACCAAACAGAAGCATATCATCTACATAAAGGCAGATAATAATTCCTTTACCAAATTTATCAAACTTAGAATAAACACACTTATCAGCTTGATTCAATAGAAAACCATTTGATAAAACAATATCATCAAACTTTTGATGCCACTGTTTTGGTGCTTGTTTCAAGCCATATAATGATTTGATCAACTTGCACACCTTGTGTTCATTTCCTGGTAAAGAATATCCCTCAGGCTGCTTCATGTAGATTTCCTCATCCAAATCACCATTTAAAAAGGCTGTTTTAACATCCATTTGGTGTATAAGGAGTTTATGAATAGAAGTCATAGCTACTAGCAATCTAATAGTAGATATTCTAGCTACAGGAGCATAAGTATCAAAGTAGTCTATCCCCTCCTTTTGTCTAAATCCTTGAATGACAAGCCTAGCTTTAAACTTGTCTATAGACCCATCAACTTTCATCTTTCTTTTAAAGATCCATCTACACCCCAATGGTTTACAACCAGGGGGCAGATCAGTTAATTCCCAAGTGTTATTTTGGAGTATAGAATCCATTTCATCATCTATAGCCTCTTTCCAGAATGAGACATCTCTAGATGACATGGCTTCTTTGAAAGTCTTAGGATCCTCTTCAATTATAGAACAGTAGGGGTACTGGGATTGTAATTCATCCCTTGATCCTTCAATAAGATGGATTTGAAAGCCTTTATCTAGATTACTTTGATTTCTTGGCCTTACACTCCTTCTAACCCAATGTTGAGTTGAAGGTTCCTCTGATTGATTTTCAGAAATTACTAATCTATTTTTAGAATTAGAAAATAGATCCTTAGGCCTTGTGATAGATGTGAATCTATTTTCATCAAAGATTGCATCTCTTGACTCTATAACAGAGTTCACAGAGACAAATTTGTTAGGTTCTAAGACATAAAACCTATAAGCCTTTGAATGATTTGCATAACCAATGAAAATGCAATCAATTCCCTTTTCACCCAATGTCCTACGCTTGGGATCAGTGAGTTTAACTACTGCTCTGCAGCCCCACACTTTAAGATAGTTTAAGTTTGGAGGTTTTCCAAACCACAACTCATAAGGTGTAGCTTTACTTTTCTTATTTGGAACTCTATTTAATATATAGCAGGCAGTAATCATAGCTTCTCCCCAAAAACCTTCATTTAAACCAGAATATGATAACAAAGAGTTAACCATTTCTTTCAACACTCTGTTCTTTCTTTCAGAGATTCCATTCTGTTGTGGAGTATAAGGGGCTGTTATTTGGTGAATTATTCCCACTGATTCAAAATAACTAGGATCATAGTATTCACCTCCCCTATCAGATCTAAAAATCTTTATAAATTCACTCTTTTGTACCTCAACTTCTGTCTTATATACCTTGAATTTCTCTAAGGCTTCATCCTTAGAACTTAGCAAGTATACATAACAATATCTAGTTGAGTCATCAATAAAAGTAATAACATACTTCTTATTTCCAATTGATGGTGTTGAGTGAAAATCACAGATATCACTATGGATTAATTCCAGTAGTTTAGATTCTCTCACAACATTATTGAAAGGTTGCCTTGTGATCTTAGTTAACATACATGTTTTACATTTATCTTTGCTAACTGTAAAGGCATGGATTAAGCTACTTTTAGACATCTCAATTAGTCTTTTATAATGCACATGTCCTAACCTTTCATGCCACAAATCAGTAGTTGAAAGTTCATTAGAAGTCATCACATAAGCAGAATTATCAACAAAGCAAGATTCAATATTTAATCTTAACATACCATTGCATAAATAACCAAAACCAACAAATACACCATGTTTAGATAAAATATATTTATTAGCTTCAATAACTTGTTTATAACCTAAGTTATTAATTACAGTGCCACTCATTAGATTCTTTCTAATGGTGGGAACATACAATACATCTACTAAATCCAACTGTTTCCCAGAAGTAAAAGTTAGCCTAACATTTCCTATTCCTTCAATCGATTCACTAGAACCATTCCCCATTCTAATCACTGATCCATCAGTGATCTTCTGCAAGGATGTAAACCATCTCCTATCCTTGCAAACATGGTTTGTAGCTCCAGAATCCACCCACCAAGTGTACTCATCATCCTGTACATAGAATGAACTTGGTGTATCCGAGATATAGTTCTGAATAGAAATATTAGAATTGAATATTTTCATACCTTGAGGTACACTTGGATCCTTAGATCCACTTGGTCCAGATTTTGAACCACTTGTACTTGTACCAACCTTGAAAACTTTCTTTCCAGACCTACAATCTTTCTTGTAGTGGCCTGGTTTCCCACACTTCCAACAAACAAGTTTTTGTTTCTTATTCTCAGAGGACTCTTCTTGAAACATTTTCCTTTTCCCTTTAAACTTCTGTCCACCTTCCACCATATTAATGGAAGATAGTCCAGCCACACTCTTTTCCTTGTTCTTTTCCATCTCCTGAATCCTTAAGGATTCTTCAATTCTGAGATGAGAACCAAGTTGCACCAAGGAAAGTTCTTCCTTTTGATGCTTTAGAGTATGTTTGAAGTCTTTCCAAGAGGGAGGCAATTTATCAATAACACTAGAAACTGATATGGCTTCATCCATATGCATCTGGTGTTGTTGAAATTGTCCAAGAATCCTTAGTAATTCATTATATTGTTCCATCACAGGTCTAGAATCTAGCATCTTATAATTATTGAAATTACTAACCAAGAATTTCTTACTAGAAGCATCCTCTGCCATGTATTTAGATTCTAGAGAATCCCATAATTCTTTGGAGGATTCAACATTCTGATAAATATCAAAGAGTGAGTCAGTCATACCATTGAGAATATGCCCTCTGCACACATAGTCATCATTCTCCCATTTCAGCCTCCTTCTGGTTTGTTCCAGAGATTCATCTTCAGTCGGTTCTGGCATGGTAGTTGTGAGTACATGAACAACCTTCAGGGTGGTCAGCAAGAAGTGCATCTTCTTTCTCCATCTTCTGAAATCTACTCCTTCAAACTTCTCCAGTTTTGTGAAGTTTGCAGTCATCTCCCTCACTGAATTGGGTCCAGTCATCTTCAAACTACTTGATCTTTGTTAGGTAAGATATATAATGATGATTTTATGACTTAGGATTAGGGAATCCTTATTAGAAGACTTGGATAACTTAGAATCGTATAAAATACTTTCAGATCAAGTATTTTGAGTGCACAAAATCTATGATCGGATAAGACTAAGTTTCCTTAGATGATTGTTCATTCTCTGATCTGTATTTAATCAAAAATCAGCCTAAACCGTTGACAATTAACTGCCAAGGCAGTTAATTAACTAAAACTGATTCCAAACTGTTAATAACTGTTTAAAAACTGTTAAAACAGTTAATTCAAACACTAAAATAAGATAGAACAAGCTTCTAATGAAGCAGCCGAATTGTTTAGAAATTAAAGTGATAAACACTAAAATTCCAACATTCTTCCTTAGAATTAAAGTGCTAATACACTAAAATTCCAACATGTTGGGGTCTGGGGCTGTTTGATGAATTGCTTCAGTGCACCAGAATACTTGAGAATTAGAGCATTTCTCCATGATATGAGAAGGAGATATACAGGTTTTTTTATTAGCCGCGAAGACAAATTACTTGCATAGGAATAGATGATCTTGAATTTGGCATCATTTCAGTTTCTGTTTTGAAATAGTAAAAAATGATTTTGTTGCATATGTTACAATTAAGGAGCAGATTTAGAAATACGAATTTCACAAGTACCATAAGTTACATAGAAAATGTATCAAAGCATATTGCTTTCTGAATATACACCAAAAATCAGTGAGCTTGGGAAGGAATAAAATAAGCCTAGGATATTTCAAACAATTTTGGCACTTAACTCGGGAGACAGGGCAAGGTATAAATAGCCCTTTTCCTAAAGGAATTTCAATTTCCCCTTCGCTGCAGAAGCTTTCAACAATTGAAGACGACACGTTGCCTTTTGAGCCCCCACCAAGTTGGAGCATTCATCGGCAGACCCAAGAGTCACAGCAAAGTAAAGATAAATAGTGCACAGAACTACAAGGAGTGCGAGGGCTATCAGGAGGAATTGATGTCTCTGAACAAGGGTTGTGCAGCTTCCCAGTTCTGTGTCTCGCAAGTGTTGCTTCCTAGGTGAAGGTGGAGAGAATGCAGTCTGTGTCTGCGACCTCCGATGAGGTGAAGTTATAACTTTGTCAACAGCCATGTCCTGAGTTGCTTCGCTCCTGCACGTGTTTTATCCATGATATACGAGGTGGATATAACATCCAAAATGCAGGATCATCTCAAAGACCAAAAAGGGCCTCAGAAACACAATAAACAACACCAAACTGATTGCCAGACATAACAGATAACACAAACAAAGATGCATTGCTATTTGGTAAGCAATATTCTTGATCCATTGTAATCATTAATCATGCTTAAATGTTGAAAGCTACATAGAAATTTAATCAGGATGAGTTCATTACCACACACCGTATCCACGCTATCTAGAAATAAGCTTAGCATAGGGATTGATTTGTTGCCGCATATAGTATATTAGCTCATTCCTAAAATGAGAATGCATTCATTCGGATTAATGTAGATAATCATGAAATGTAAGCATAATTAATCACATTTAAAACCTAACAAGACTATAAGGTGCGAGTGTCATTAAGCTCATTGCCATCCATTTTCTTTTCTTAAGAAATTCAACTCCATCAAGAAAACACACACAAGATAACAACATAATTTCACAGCATTGAACAAACAGCAAATTAAACCCTAAATATGATTACAAATTATCACATAATCCAATAATCTCCTCAAATTCCACTGCATTCTTTCTTCCCCCAATCACCAATGCCAGATCAGATCAAGAAAGCTCAGACGGCTAAATATTTTAGAATAAAATCGCGTATCAGCAATCTGTTAGAATTCAAGTCGATCCGTACGCTGAAACCCTAATCACAAAATCCTATATTTCCACTAAATCATAAACAATAAACGGCAAAGAACTCCAAACTAACACGCAATCAATAAAGAATACGACTAGCGCACTTCACCAAACCTAAATCATAAAAATCGCACACAATAGAAGCAAGAAAACAGGCAGATCTATTCTAAATCAAGAACATACCTTCCTGTCGCTGACAACGGGGAGGAAAGAAAAGAAGCTTTAACGAAAATACGCTGACACGGGTTTCTTCAAACCCAAATAATCGAATTTGTTTTCTACGTATCTAATAGTAATACAATCACTCAACGAATTATTCTGCGATTTTGTGTGGGCTTGTGACTCGGGTAGATATATAAGTCCAGTTGCCGGCGAGAACGCGCTTCGCACTTTCCAACAGAGATGCAACTAGAAATGGGTTTGAGAAACAAGTGAGACACACTCTTATTTTCTTTTTTCCATTTACTATCCCTGATTTAGTGCGTTGCATTTATATTTATATCATTGTCTTGTTTGTTTAAAATTTAAATTTATATTTAATATGGTTTCTCATTAAATGGTTTTGACTTTTCACTATAATTCTACTCATTTATAAGACTACATATTCTTTATTTTTTACAATGGGTTATTATTAGTGCGTCGTCAATGTGCAAATGCAAAGACCATGAATTAGACTAAACTAGTGGAGTATATTTCTTTACTACTACATGAAAAAATGAATGAAGTATATACTCCTAACAAATTTATCCATTTATCATTATATACTGTATTAGATATCGAATCAAACAGCTTACTAATAATAATAACAAGAGATTTATTATTTGATATATGAAATAAATTTATCAGCCAATCATGACATCTCCATTCTAGAATTGAGCTTTTGAAAATGATTGGGGTTGTGCCGTTGGGGTCACTATATCCACCCCTTGAAATTGTCTAGGGTCAGATAACCCTACTATTATGCCTTAATTAAATCTCAAACATGTCCCAATTATAAACAATGCATTTTTTCGAGTAATTAGATTATCCAGATTTAGGCTGATCAAAATATTGACTAAGACCTTGCTTAAATAAGGGATATGCCCTTTTCAATTGAGCAAGAAATTCACCTTTTTCTATGAAGACAAGTGCCCGTATCTTCTTAGAAATTTAGTTATGAGTGTAGAACTTCTTTAGTAGTACTAGTTTATTTTGTGGAAAATGACACGTTAAAATTTATTAAAGTTTTTACTTCCTAAATGTGACATCATTAACCGAAATGTACATTATTTAGCATAATTACGTATTATTATATTTTTATTTGGATTCTAGACATATTTAGTGGGTAGTATACGATAAATAAATTTTTAGTAATAGTAAATCTTGCTATTATTGTGTTTAGAATATATTTATATAAATATCAAATAAATTCAAATGGCAATGAATTAAAATGTGCAACTAATTTCCCTAGATTATGAAAAAAGTCTTCATGTAAGACAAAATATGTATATGGGTTAATATGTGCAAGTTAGATGTCCTAATTAATTTATATGCTATTCTTAATTTATACTCCTATCATTCTCACAAAAGAAGTCACATTTGTGGACGACACATGATTTTAGGAAGTTTATGTATGCCCGCCCTTTTTACTCCCTAATTAATATATATACATAAAGTTTCGCGTCTAACTTCTTTTACTTCTTGATATGATTAATCGTTGCGGAGTAAATTTTTGTGTAGTGAATGAAAATAGTGTTGTTATATATGGTATATAGTTTTCCCAAATAGAAGTCCGTTTGTGAAGACCGAGCTTCAAATAAAAGTTCATACACGTTCTACATTGAGTTCAACGTTTGACTAAAAAAATAGAATAAAAATACTTTCCATGCCCTTCGGATCTCGCTAAATAGTCACACCTTGAACCCCGATGCCGACACGAATGGATAAGAAGCGTGTTAAATCATGACGAGGCGATCGACGAAATCATATCACTTCAAACACGCATACCAAATGACGGCTCACATTTTCCAAATGACAGTTGTACTTGGTGAACGTCTTTTTAAGCGACAAGACATAATATTATTGCCATTTTAGGCATAAAGAATGATTGACGTGACGACTTGCCACCCTTGGACGATGCATTTCCTTCTTAAACCAAGCTATTAACCATGTAAAGCCATGCATTCTTTTTCTCTATAAATACAACACAACTTCATCACCTACACTTTTGCTTCACCACAAAAATCTCTAAACAAATTTCACTTCCAGTAATGATGCTAGCAAGTTCTTGAAGAAGAAGGGTTTATTCTCTACACACTACATTCTTCTTTTTCCTTAAGGTATTTATCCTTAACCATTTGATTTCCTAAGCTTTACTTCACATTTGCTTTTCATCACACCATGTAGTAAAATTCATCCAATTTAGCAACATTTATGCATCGAGCTTCTCTCACAATTTTCATGCCCAACTTAGACCTTGAACATAGGACTCTTAGTTAATACCATTGCTACACTCTTTTTATACATGGGCACGACTTCTCTCTTAAAACTAACTTTAAAATCAAATGTATTCAAAGTGTTTTCATAACATTAGCCCATTGAACTCTCGATATTTTTAGCTGCGTACACAATATGGAATATCAAGCTTCCTGGGTCCAGAGAATCCACTAGATCACAAGGTCTAGGAACTCGCGGAACGCTGAAAGATCTCGGCCGTTGGACACACAGTATATCACTTCAAAACCCTCAACCCGCGTATACTTGAATTAGTATAGGGAAGTAGAGATCGATCCCACGAGGACAGATACGAAATCATGCATTTAAAGGGCTTTTGGGTGGTTTGGCTACTGCCACGCAAATTTGGGTTGAGGAACTTATACTAGATAGAGGAAAAGAAATTGAACTATCTCTAGATCTAGAAACAGGAAAACATCCACGTAACACAGATTGACATTATATCATCACTATCTTCAAACCAACTTCCTAGATCTAGTAATGTTACTACCTAATCTAGCTAGACAGACTCGATGCATGCAGTGGGACCATTTTTCCAAAAATAGAAGTGTACGACCAAAAAGCTGCAAAATAACCAATTCTAAGCCGAACTACCTACAAAACGCAAGGCATCATCGGAATTTAACTGAAACATGATGAAAACAGAACAATGCTAGCAACTCAACGGCGACCAACAGATCGGACGTCAAAAAACGCCGAGAAACAAAACAAAAAAAACTCAGATCTCTATCTCCTAGATGAAGTAAAACAAAAACGAAAGCAGAAGTTCAAAATCCATGCATAATTCAATTCCCCTGTTCAGATCCACACTTCGGATGCTAAATTCACTCCGGATCCAAGCATCCGAGACAAACTCCGGTCTAAATCATCTCCATAACTACAGATTCACCAAATTCTCCACAAATCAACAACAACAACTACAG
This sequence comes from Salvia hispanica, assembly GCF_029641045.1. NCBI lineage: Eukaryota > Viridiplantae > Streptophyta > Magnoliopsida > Lamiales > Lamiaceae > Salvia > Salvia hispanica. The sequence continues at coordinate 41,048,245 of NC_142696.1, forward strand.
ACCAACTCATATTCCCCAGATCAAGTACGCAAACATCCAACAAAGTGAATAACAATCAACCTCCGGAACAAACTCCTCAAAACATAGAATCAACATAAATCAACACAGAATCAACACCATCATAACATGAAATAAAATTCATAGATAAACAGCAAGTAGCAAAACGAACAAATCGACTTCGAAACGGCGAAGTTCGACAGAAATCAAAAACATAAACGCTGGAAAGTAAATGATTGTATCTTCCCCCTCCTTGAGGACGGTGTTGCACAGATTTTCCCAAAGATTAGACCTTTATTCTACCCCAGAATTCCCATTTCCCAAGTACGTGTGTGTGTGTGAGCTGAGAGCTATCGTCTATATCATGTGTGTTGCATGCTCCTCCTTATATAGGCGTGAAAATGGGTCCAGCAGAGGCTTTTTGTGTGAATTGTCTTCTTTGCCCTCAGCTTCGGACTCCCCTCGTCTAGCCATTTTCTTCCTCGATTCTGCTCATTTTTCGCCTTCTTCCTTCGCTAGTCCACTTCCTTCAATTCTTCCTGGACCTGGAGAATTTCCTTCACACGCCTGGCTTAAACAATGTGTTAGACCCAGTAAATGGTGACTTTTCATCATATAACCGATGCATGAAATTAGCCTTATCACCCGTACATGTTTAAAGAAACATAGAATGCTCAAACATAGAAATCCTTGAAATAATACCATTTTCATAACAAGAATCTAGCAACATAGAGTATTTGTTTCTAAATCATCCTTGTACTAGAATTCTAGAGCAAGTGCCAACAACACCAAGCTTTCATCATCTTTCTCAACACTAAGTAATAACCAACCATAGCCACTACCCAATGAGAAAGAACTCAAGATGGAAATTAGATAACAAAGAGATAAAGAACTCAACTTTAGGAAGAAAGGTCGTGCTGCTACTGCTGTCACAAGGCAGCCACGCTGCTGTCACACGGGGGCAGCCACCGCTGCTGTTGCTGTCACTCAGTGGCAGCCACACACGTTCACACGCCGCTGCTCTCACGCACGCACACCCACCTCTTCCCTCACAGCCCAATTATTAATTTTTTTTTTCATAAAGTTCAATTGACATTAATACTGTAAGAGGCTTGTATGTAGGGCTGGCAAATCGTGCGTGTCGGGTCGTTATCGTGTCGACACGATAACGACACGAACACGATAACAACAAACACGAACACGACCCATTAAGAAAACCTCAAACACGAACACGAACACGACCCGCTACCCTCAGACACGAACACGACACGAACACGACACAAACCCATTAACGACACGAACCATTTCGGGTCAACACGACACGATAACAACATGTATTGAAAAATGAGATTGTAAGAGTCATTTAATAAGTATTGAAAAATAAAAATAATAAGAATTAATAATATTAAAATATTATTTGTTGACGGATAACACGAACACGACACGAACGTGCATTGTTAACGGATAACATGAACCCGGCACGAACACGACACGAAATTTTCGTGTCCTTAATGGGTCGACAAGATAAGGACATGAACCCAATAAGCTCTGACCCAAACCCATTAATTTCGTGCCGGTTCATGTCGTGTCATCGTGTCGTGTCAAAAATTGTCAGCCCTACTTGTATGATACAATAATAAATAAATAAAAAAGACTCAAAATATTTAGGGAGCCACGAACTTATGATAATATGGCTGAATGTTGTACTTTGAATCTTATAGGACTCTTGAGAAGAAAGAGATAAGTAATACTCCTAAAATACATCTCAAATATCAAATAAAAGATCCGCTTCATAATAAATACAACATTTGAATATTGACACAAGATTTTTATCAATATTGTTTCCGTGTGTTAAATAAAAAGTGGAAATATATTTTATAATATTGATGTGAAAGAAGTTTTTCTTTTTTAAAAAAAATTACATCTTTTATAGAACAAATGAAAAGTGTGAATCTACTTTTGAACAAATGGACTACTACTCTACTACAAGACCGGCATAAGATTCACACAAGTAGTCGACACTGACGTCTTTCTTAAACTAGTGTTAACACCCGTGCTATGCACGGACCAAATAATTTTCGACTAATGAACACAAATTGTAAACAATAATTTTTTATAATCATTACATATATTTTATTTAAAAAAAGAAAATGATCCTGTAGTCCTACTCTTAAAAAAAGATTTTCTATTTGAAACAAAATTTAATACATTTGAGATTTGTGAGAAGAAACCAAAATTGCTCACACAACTTAGATCGGAAGAGATTGGGAGCGTGAGAAATGAAGATAAAATATTTTTATAGGCTGGAAAATAGTAAAAAAAAAGAAAAAAAAAAAAAAGAAAACCGTAGTTCAGGCTATATCCGCAATGACGGGTTATAGTTCGGACTATACATAGGGCATGTGTATGGGGCGAGGCTTAGGACGTCCATCCGCAATGTCCGGGCAATAGTTCGCCCCATTGCATGCCTGCATAGTCCGGGCTATTTTTCACTCCATTGCTGATGCCCTAACTATTTAGATTTTCAAATATATTTCATTTTATCCAAAAGTCTCTAAGATTACATACCACGTGGTAAATATCAAAATCTTATCACTAAAATAAATTACCTTAAATAAGGGTATTTTATCGAATCATAATATACATTCTAAAATATTTAAATAGTAAGTAAATAAGGTATTTCATCTAATGATTACCTCCAAATAAATTATGGTTATTTTTAATCGTTAGTCTCGCACGACGCCATTGAAAAGCCTTGATACTTTGTGTGTGTGTGAATATTCAGAAATAGAGAATAACAGGTTCCCTAGATCCAGCAAATCCACTAGATCACGCGGTCTAGGAACTCGTTGAACGCGAGGAATCCCAGTCGCCGGACACACAAGGAACTGCTTTCAAAAACCCTCAACCACTTTACTAAACATAGCATAGGGAAGTAGGGATCGATCCCACAGAGAAGGATGCGTAATACTCATGTTCAAGAATTTGGGTGTGTTTTTGGTGTTGGCTGCTGCCACGCATTTTCTTGGGTTGAGGAAAATCAAAATTAACTTGACTTGGGAACTTTTAAAAATTCTTAAACTAACTGCTAGACCTAGGAAATAAAGCTACTATGGGGACCATGTCTGAAAAAAGCAAGGTACGAATGAAAAGTTGGCAGAATAACTAACTCTCGTACTAACTGACAGCGACATCGTCTTCTACAACCAAATTGCATAAAACTTCTTAAGGAAAGCAACATAAGCAAAATTAAAACAGAGCAACTGACTTGAAATCAAATTAATGCATAACAAACGAAGAACTAAACAGATCTGCATACTCTAGACGAAGTAAAATAGAAATCAAGAAGAAAAAAAAGAATCTATCGAACAACTATCTTTCCACACGTCGAATCCAACCTCAGACGCTAAATCCACTCCGGATCCAAGCGTCCGACATGAACTCCAAACAACAGAAACCCTCCATCACGTCAGATTTAAGCCAGGAACTCCGAATACTCAAACAACCACAGATCTGTCACCAAATTCCATATCAAACACCTCAACATCAAAATAAACAGAGATCGACATAACATTTGAAGAAATAAACTAACAGCAGAGAGATCTATGCAAATTGACTTGAACTTTAACTGCTAAACGCAGATCAACAAACGGTAAAACAAATAAGCATCATCATCATCAAGGTCGACTCCCAAAAGTGAAGTTCGACGGTAAAAAGAAGCAAAACAACTGAAATTAAAAGTAATTGTATCTTCGCCCTCACTTGGACGGTGTTGCCAACCACGAAATTTTCTAAAAAAAAGTAACCTTCCGTTCCCGACTACCCCAGATCCATTCCCAAGTGTGTGTGTAAAGTGTGTGAACTAAGAAGAGTGAAAAAGTGATGATTTCTTGCGTTGCATGCTCTTCTATATATAGGCGTTTGAGTGGGGCCCAGCGAGGTATAGATAAGACTTTGATGCCCTCAGCTATTGACTCATCTGTCACGCCAATTTCCTTGTAATTCCTGCTCACTTTGCTCCTTTCCTTTGCTAGACCATCTCCTTCAGCACTTCCTTGATCTAGCGATTTTCTTCACACACCTGGCTTAGGAAAAGTGTTAGACCCAGCAAATTATAACATTTTTTTTCGCACCGATGCATGAAATTAGCCTTATCAGCCATATTATCATTTTTGTCCACCTCAATTATGCAAGTAAAACCTTCATTTACATTGATATATATCTCCAGCCGAGAATAAATTATTCTTCCATCAGACAATAATAATGAAATTGCATGTCATCGATTTACATAACAGTAATTTTTATATATAATATAAATTTTATGTTTGACGCCTTAGCAAAAGAAAAAAGATGCAAAAATCATACACAAAAATAAATTTAATGTAATTGCAAGTAAAATCACCATTTACATTGATATAAATCTTAAAGCGAGAATAAATTATTCTTCCATCAGACAATAAAAATGAAGCTGCATGTCATCGATTTACATAACAGTAATTTTTCTCAAATAGTTGAGTCATTTTTCCATTTCGGGAAGTTTCTTCATAGTTGAGTCATTTTCATATATATTAATTATTTTCTCTTTCTTACTTTACTCTATCTTACTTTTTTCTCTCTACTTTATTCTCTCCACCTTTTCTCTCTCTTACTCATTTTATCTATTTATTCAACACACTCAACATCCCTTTCTTAAACTCCATGCCGAAAAATTTCGCCTCAACTATAGTGAAACGGAGGGAGTAATAAATTTTATGTTTGACGCCTTAGCAAAGAAAAAAGATGTAAAAATCATACACAAAAATAAATTTAATATTTTAATTAAACCCTACATGTCTGCCGCCTTCCTCACCCCCCTACCCGTTTGCTGAAGGTACTGGCAGCGGAAACGCTCACATAAATCAATTACATAATAATTCTGATCTATTTAGCAGATTATTTAGACAAATTCTATTCGCACAATTATCACATGTATCATGCTCATAACTCAAATAAAACATGATTTAAATTAATTGGAACCTAAAACATGCTTTTCTACGGTTTAGCCATTATACCTTGATGATTCTCCAAAGAATCGAAGATAGCTAGCGCCTTCTCCACGCGAAGATATTTAGTACAAAACCACGGATCTTCTGTCTGGTTCCCGGACTGTAAACTGATATCAGGGTGGGCTGATCTCATCAGTATACTAGGACTTAAATAAAGAAGACGGAAAACCTATCCCCCGAAGGAGAGAAAAATCGTCCTCTACTAGAGAGAGAGGGGGACGAAAATTTTGAGTAAAAATAAGTGTGTTTTCTGTCTCCTCTATTCTCCTATTTATATTAAGTCACATATTGCGCCTAGACAGGGATCTATGGAAGGCTTTGGATATGGGCTCCTCCAATTAGCTTTTTACTAATTAAATTAAACCCAATTTAATATAAGCTTATAATTGGAATATTACGAGCAGCCACTACAGAAGTAATATTGCACTCCCCATCCATATCCAAAATTATAAGTACTCCGGGTTTCCATTGCTTGATATTTATTTCCCGCGCTTAAGATTGAAACATCCATTAATTAATTATTGTCTGCTATGGACTTAATTAATTAATATCTTATTTATTCCAAGAGAGGACTCAGCAAGAAAATCTTATTTATTATTCATAGAGTAATTAAACTCCAACTAGCTAGGTTTCGAATAATAAAACCTTATTTCAAGCTTCTCTTGAGGATGTTATCAAACGAAACTCACCTCGCGCACGATTCAACATAATAGCAATCCTAGCACCGCTAGATATTAATTACCACTACCCAATATATCAGTCTTATTAGGTTGCGAAAAACCCGCACCATTTGGTAAGTCAAAGTAGTGCATAATCAATACCGTATGCTCAATGCTAACGTACATTGATTAAGAAATAATAATTTACAAGACCTCGTCTTTTAGTAGATAGCATAAAGACTGTCTCGCTGTTAGATCCATTCAGTGCAATACCACACCAACGTCATCTTATTTCAGTAAGGCTTAGAAATAATTGGACTGAGATTGCAACCTTTCACCATAGGTAGTCTAAGTCTATCTGGGTTGTGAAATTCTTCTTTTTCTTTGTTCAGAACTGACCGTGTTACCTTAAAGTGAACGACGCCCACAACCGGTCTACTAAAACAAAGACTTAGACTTTGTTAAGTTACTTATACATTTAAACATGTAATAAACATCCATTAAATGTAAAACATAACAACATTATGACAAAATAATTTGTTTATTCATTTGGAAAATAAAATAAGAGTTTTAACAGTATTCAATCACTCGAAAGGTGATTTCTAGTATACAAACTCTAACATTTGCCTAGTCTCTCGCCAACGCTAGTTCCCCCCTGAATCGCTGGCACCCCAGCCTGCCTCGCCGGCGCTTGTTCCACCCTGCCTCGTAGGCACTCCTTCCGCCTGCCTTGCCGTCCACACATCGGCCGCCTGCCTCTCCTTCCACCATCCTGCTTCGCCGCTCCCTGCTTCACCACAACCGGCCAGGCTGTTTAGAGTGTCCACAATGGTGGCCCTCTTGGGCATGCCCAACAAACTTGGCCCTGCCCATGAATACTTGGCCACTACAATATTGGCCCTCCGGGCCACCAATTAAAATTTTTTTTTTTTTGCATTTTTTGTTATATTTTTTTAATTTAATTAGAATAAAAATTATTGGACTATAATAATTATAAAAAATTTAAATAAATTTTAAAAAATTTGATAATTACAAGTAAATACATTTATTGAAATTAGGGTGTGAATTGAAATTACAATCCTTAGTTAAAAAGTTGACCAATGTAATAGGGATTTAGTCTTAGAGATTGATTTGTTTCCTAAATTAATGCTAAATTAATGTATATAATTTTTCTATATCTCTCTCCATAACCATCGTCCTCCTCTCTCTCCATATCACTTCATCTTCTCCAAAATTCCTCTCCATAAATTAGCACAAAACTGAAAAAATTAAAAAAAAAAAAAAAAATCTCACTTGGGCAGGGCCGCGCCTCTCGCTTCCCTGCAGTGGCGAGCTGCACCTCGCGTCCAAGGGCCTCGGCCTGGCCGAGAGCTCGACTCTCTCTCGTCCACCCCCCTGGGCCGCACCATCTCCTCGCCTCCGTAGTGGGGCGCCGCGCCTGGGGCGACTCCGAGCCAAGGGCCGCGGCCCTCCCACTGTGCTCTTATTACCACTTTCTTCACATCCTCTCAATTCAATTTTCTTATTGTAATATGATAGTTGTTGTAAATGCTATAGCAGTATTTATAATTGCTAAACTTCTTTAGTAAGCTATTGTCTTTCTATTGGATTGGACAGCCATTTCGCCCAATAATGATGTTTTGATTCTCAGCATAATTTTTTTGGAAGGTAAACAGAGTCCTCTATATACTATCCCTGATGCTTTTCCATTACTTTTCAGCAACATGCCTCGGATATGGAAAACTTTTCTGTAAGAGCATTTCATGTGTTCCACTTCAGTAAAATCATTTGTTTTATTAATAATTTTTAATTTCTAATTCAACATTTTTCGCCCAATAGATGCGTTTCCCGCCTAAATGCATCATAGTGGCAGTTTGGTGAATATCCACACAACTGCTACTTTAGATAGTTATAGATAAGATCAAACAAACTTTTGTGGAGGTTAGACCGATTAGTTTAAAGCATCCCAAACGCTAGGGGACGGGCCGCAATTTGCGAGTCCCGGCCCGGGCCATGCGTTAGACGGAGGAGAGTCACGGCCTGGGACGGTCTCGATGTCGCAGTTGCTTCCCTGGGCCGCTCTCGGGATCCGGCCCGGCAAAGGGTTAAGCGAGACGGGACGTGACACGATGCGGTCCGGCCCGACGTTATATGGGGTTCGGGTCGGACCGGGCCTGAAGTTCAATTACTATATATATATTTTTTAATTTGAAAATTTATCTATAAATACCACTCCATCCATTTTCATTCTTATTCAATTTCATTTCTCTTTCTCTCTCTCACACTATAAAATTTGAAAAATGCCTCCTTGCTGTGAAGGTCAACGAGCAATCGAAGCTCAAATGGCTTTAATGTTAGAGTTGGCAATGCCCATAATCCAGGAAGAAATCAACAACGAGTTGGAACGTTTCCAAGCTGCTATTCAAGCGTGGAACGAACAACACGTCCGGGTACCACGTACTCGAATGTATATCCACTGAGACCGTGAACAAGCTGGTTTGCGGCTTTTCACGGATTATTTTTCTAGAGATCCTCGATGGAGTGATCAGATGTTCCGCCGTCGGTTCCGGATGCGGAGGCCTCTATTCTTGCGCATTGTCAATGCAGTTGTTGCTTGTGACTCGTACTTCGTGCAATGCGTTGATGCTGTCAGGCGGCAAAGTATATCGACTTTGCAGAAATGCACACACATCCCCCCTACGCTAACTCGCTTACGGAACAATTGCAGATATGTTTGACGAGTGTCTCCATGTGAGCGAGCAAACTGGATGCGATTGCCTAGCTAGATTCTGTCGGGCAGTGGTCGAAGCGTTCAAGGATACATACTTGAGAAAGCTAACGACCGATGATGTTCGCAAATTGGTGAACATGCACGAGCAGACCCATGGCTTCCCGGGGATGCTGGGCAGCATCGAATGTATGCACTGGCAGTGGAAGAATTGTCCAATGGCTTGGAGAGGACAATAAACTAGCCAACACAAGGGCACACATCCAACGATTGTGTTGGAGGCCGTTGCCGACCAACGATTTTGGATCTGGCATGCCTACTTTGGTGTCGTTGTGTCAAACAACGACCTCAATGTGTTGAACGAGTCTCCATTGTTCAACGACTTGTGTGCCGGGCAAGCGCCGAACGTAGAGTTCACGGCCAACAACCGTCGGTACAGTATGGAATACTATCTGGCAGATGGGATCTACCCTCGATGGCCCCGTGTTCGTGAAGACCATCACATGTCCGACAACAGATAGAAGGGCATTGTTTGCCTAAAAGCAAGAGGCGGCTCGGAAAGATGTAGAGCGTGCATTTAGAGTCCTCCAAGCATTGGGCTATGGTGAAGGGAGCAGCCCGTGGTTGGCACCGTCCACTGATCGCCGACATCATGTATGCATGTATCATAATACATAACATGATTGTTGAGGATGAGGGAGAAAATGTCACTTTGTGGAGCGAGATCCGCTCTCCAGCACCAGCAGTAGCTACACTGTCACCGACCCGCTCGTGCAGGGTGTTTCTCTCGACGTGCGCAATGTCATAGCCCGTTCAGCAGCGATGTGCCAAGAAGAACAACACACTCGCCTCCAAGCGGATCTAATTGAAGAAATTTGGACATGGACCAACGTTCTCCAGCATTGACTTTATGTTTTAATGTTTTTTTTTTGGTTTTGGGAATTTTTAAATTTCAATGTTGTAATTTTCTATTTTTCGACTAAACAATGAATTTTCCCGGTTTTAATTGTTCAATATATTCTATTTTATGAGTAAAATAGGTTGGAGTTGTGAATAGTGCAATTTAATAGTTGTGGCCCGAGTTGGGACCTGCAGGGTTAGAAGAGTTGTGGCCTAGGGCCCAAATATTGGGGAATGATGATGTGAAGAGGACTTAGGGCTTGAATTTGGGATGGAGCTAGGGATTCTCTTAGCATTTGAACTTCAAACAGTTGGGTTAAACTTTAGTGACCGAAACGTTAGGTTGACCCTTTCAGCAGGAACTAATTTTGCCATTTTGATAATGTCAAATACAAGCCAGAAAATGACCATATACTTTATCATGAGAATTTCGGTCTTTTATTCCATATAGGAGTATTTTAGATGACAAGTTTGTGTATAATTCATTCTATATATAATTGGGCCAAATAACATATACTATTGTTGTGTTATACTTAGGGGTGCTTAAACGGTTCTCCGATTTTCGGTTAACCGAAATCGGTCGGTTAATTGAGTAATCGGAACCGGAAAAATTGATTCCGGTTTCAGTATCGGTTCCAACTCTTTAAATAAAACCGGTTCTGGTTCCAAATCGGGACTGACCGGGAACCGGATTATAATTCAATTTTATTTTTTTTAATTTAATATACTAATAAATATAATTTAATTGAATTAATCTTGAATTAAAGTAAAATAATTTAAAACATTGAGTGATTTTTAGATTTAAACAATGTTAGATTTGCAAGCTCTGTTTTGTGAAGTATTTAAAATGATTGCACCGTGATACTTTGAATCTACAATTATTTCCACAATCCATTTTTTATGAACTATCTATAATGAGTAGGACATCATAAGTTGTTTTTAATTTCCAAAAGAACTTTTACAACTACAATATCATTTTATATGATAGATATTTAACTTTATAACAAATTTATGTAACAATTCATTTAACATGCGATTTTAACTTGTTGGTGAATAATTTATTAACTGTTCGTTATAAATCTCAATAGTATTGGAAATTTCATTGAATATTTGTTTAGCCCAAATAAAGAGAAACTAAAATTCAATTTTAAAACTCATTTTTTAAAAAAATTGCTAAAGTTTAGAACTCCTATTTTTGCATTATAAATTGCTAACATAAACTAGTCCGACCTACTACACTTGACATCACTTTTATCAATATATGAATATTATTGTATTGTTGATTTGTATTTTTTGTGTATTTATTTAAATTTTTAGGTATTGCAGTATTTGTTATATTTCTAGATGTTAGATTATTATTTTTCTTAGTATTGAACTATTTAAAATTATAAATAAATTCGGATTAAAATTTCACATCGGTTCCGATTCGGAACCAGAATCGACTGGTTCTTAACTGGCCGGTTCCAAACCAGAACCGACCGGTTCCAATTCCGGTTCCGGTTCCGGTTCTAAAATATATGAAAATTTAAAATCGGTTAACCGATCAATCGGTCCGGTTAGAACCAGAACCAGCGAATAAGCGGGGCTAGTTATACTAGTAGTAATAGACTTCAAATAGTGGAGTACTATAATTTATAAAGTGGCGATGTTTTATGAATTTTGCTCCGCGGAAAAATGGGAGAATTAGATAACTATCATAATTTCTTCTAGTGTAGAATTAATTTATTTCTGCTAATGTAGAATTAATTTAGATTTGGGTTTCAAATTAAAATATCTTAAACAATGAAAGCTCAATTTCGAGAGGCTTCTATTATTGCATCGGTCATCCCAAGGCACTCTCTGTTTTTTGCAAAAGGGCCCGTTCTGGGGTCATCTCAGAATAACATAGAAGTTCCGGGGTCCTATGTATTATATAAATACATAGTACATGGAAAACATGATTTGGGGCTATTCGACGTTGATCATATTATTCTTCTCTGCAGCTGACACGCGTTTTCTCAATCTTCCATTCCTCCTCGCCCGGTTAGGTATGATCGAACCATTCAATCTGCGTGTGCTTAATTTTCTGGTAGTAAAAATTTGTTGAATTATCCGTTTGGATTTGAATTTGATTGAATTTGCCTAGGGTTTTACGATTCCGACTTATCTTGATTGATGCTGACGAATTGAATTCATGTTGATCGGTCAATTTGATTTTTTGGTAGCTGTAGGGATTACATATATTTGAAAAACCAGTTGATCATACATCGCATAGAAGCAAGATGTGGGCTGCTTCATGCCTAGCATCATGCTGCGCTGCTTGCGCTTGCGACGCGTGCCGGACGGTCGTGTCAGGGATCAGTCGGCGCTCGGCTCGCATTGCTTACTGTGGTCTCTTTGCGCTTTCGCTGATTGTCTCGTGGATTCTTCGCGAGGTTGCTGCTCCCCTCATGGAGAAGATTCCTTGTAAGTGCTTCCTTTGTGTCATTGGATTTTGGGAACTCAATTTGTTTTGTATTATTGAATTTTATAAACTCAAGCTCAACACTCTGTGCATTGTTTTTTCCCCTTTTGATATGTTTATGTTGATAAATTGTGATTTTGAGTCAGTCAGTTAAGAGTTTTCAAATTACATGTAAGCAAAAGTTTTATATATAAATTCGATTTATCCATCTGGGTTCTTGTGTCGTCCATGTTTTGATGTTCTAGCTGTACTTCTGTTGGGAAATGATAAGGGAAGTCCTTAATATAATGGGTATAGATTACTTCCACTGCTCTGTGTTTCTTTTAATTTTGGAAACTTGAGTTAATCTATTCTGAATCAAATGGAGCTTAAGGGAGGGATGAGCTAAACAAAATTTTGAAGGTTTTTGTAAAAAATGAGGAAGAAGGGCTACATTTTCTGTTAATATGTAGTTTTTTGTTACTTCTTGTGATGCAGTGTTATCTGACAGTGTTGTAAAAAATTTTAAGGGATCAATCATTTTCACCAAACTCCAGATAGAGAGTGGTTTGAGACAGACGCAGTATTGCGAGTGAGCTTGGGAAATTTCTTGTTCTTTACCATGCTTGCCATTTTTATGATTGGTGTGAAGAACCAGAAGGATCCTCGGGATAGTTTGCACCATGGGGGCTGGATGATGAAAATAATTTGCTGGTGCATTTTGGTGATACTGATGTTCTTTCTCCCCAATGGGATCGTGAGCTTCTATGGTACATTTTATGTTTATGGACCATATTATGTATATGTTCCCATCATTGTGCTCTCCACAAAGGTCAAAATTTGAATTTTCAACGCAATTTGAATAACAGACTTTTCTTGTTGCCTTGGATGCACATTGTTATTTGGACTTAGAATTGAGCTAAGAGATCCAAAAAAATTTATTAGAATATCTAGATGATCCTATTGCTTAATATTGTGACAAAACTTGTTTGTGTTGATAAACATTGTCTCTATTTTGCCGAAGACCTTGCTTAAATTCTTTTGAATTCTACCTACAAGTGGAAGGAACATGAACAAGAGGAATTGTTCCTATTGATTACGGAAGTTCTGTTTATAATGATACAAAACTATATGATTATAATTTCTATTCTAATTAATGACACCAATGCAAATAACATCCCTGAATCACTTTATCACTAGACTCAACAAAACATCTAGGTAAAGGAAACCAGTAACATAATAGCTTGTCTAGATGTGATATTATTCCTGATTAGTTTTGAATTATAAATGCAGAGTCAATTTCCAAGTTTGGATCGGGATTGTTCCTTCTCGTTCAAGTTGTACTTCTACTCGATTTTGTTCATGGATGGAATGACAAATGGGTTGGATATGGTGAACAGTTTTGGTGAGCTATTCATTTTGTTTATTTGCATACTGATACGATTATTATTATTATTATTATTATTATTATTATTATTATTATTATTATGTAGTTAGTTAATTAGTGATTTGCCATATCTTTCCATATAATTAGGATATTTATTTCTTGCTCATTAAGTTAGTTTTAGTATTATAAATAGGGCTATTGTTATTCTCTTCCGGCAATCAATCAGAAATACAATTATCTTTCTATTTTATTTTCATGCTTTTCTTTCAATTCTGTATTGTTCTTGGTTTGATCGACGGGCAAAGCTCCCGCGACTACCTTTTATCCCTCCGACGATCGCAATCACGACGCCGGAATCTTGTTAAGGGAATTATCCCTTAACACATACCTATAGCAAATTTGTTTCACTCACTGTTGTTTTCTGTGCTTTTCAGGTTTGTAGCATTACTTGTGGTCTCACTTGTTTGCTACGTGGCATCCATTTTGTTCTCAGCCCTGCTCTTCTATCTTTTTACCCCATCCGGAGTTGATTGTGGACTCAATACCTTTTTCATTGTGATAACATTGATCTTCGTTTTTGTGTTTACTATTGTCACATTGCATCCATCAGTAAGTTTCTGAATTTTATGTAGTTACATTAACCAATCCTCTATAATCAAAATGGTGATCATAAACTATTGCTGGGATTGCATTGCCCTGGGAAAATGTTCAACTGTTTATGCTTTACAATTTGGCCATAGACATATCACATCTGTTCATTACTTAAGATGTAGTGTTCATATTATCTAGACTCTCATGTTGGCCTCAGATATATAAGGGAGACATTGTTCGTCATTATATGATTTCCTATATTGTGTCTTTCCAAAAGCAATTTTTGTTTGAAACACGAATTTCTTTTGGATTAACAATGTTGGCTTTTGAGTATGTCAATTGTGTGGTTGCATGCCGATAGTAAATAAATCATCACATCACTTCATGAATTTGTGCATTGTTATGCTAACTATTCTCCTCATCTCTAGTCGTCTCTCTGTTGCTTTGCATGTTAGTATAGAAATATTATCTATTATAGTTATTGTTTTCAGTATGCAAGATTGCTATGATTTCTGATCTTAATATGCTCTGAATGAAATAGGTAAGCGGAAGCATTCTGCCATCTTCAGTTATATCTTTATATTGCATGTACCTCTGCTACACTGGGCTTGCTAGTGAACCTAGGGATTATGAATGCAATGGTCTTCACAAGCACTCTAGAGCAGTTTCAACCAGTAGTCTTGGCCTTGGGCTGCTCACAACAGTTTTATCTGTTGTATATTCTGCTGTCCGAGCCGGATCTTCTACAACGTTGCTTTCTCCTCCAAGCTCTCCAAGAGCAGGTTAGTTAATTCTTATATTCATTCACAATAAAATCATGAGTGTTTTTCTACTAGTTGGCCATTCTAATAATTCACATGAAGAATTGTTTCCCATTGGAGTTATTTCCCAGAAAAAAGAACTGAACTTCTACACATTAGAGTAGGTTGCTAATTGTAAATGCCTTTTTCCCTTTCTAGCCAAAAGGCATGTTCCAATGCATTTCTCTTGCATATTTTCTGAACCTTTTTTCAGTGGAAAATAAAGTGACTCAGGGGGGTAGACAAGTGGAAACAATGTCTAGGAATTCACTATCTTTTTTTCCTTGTTTAAATGGTTCATTTTTGGTTTCATCATGCTTAGGTTCTGGAAAGCCATTGCTACCATTGGACAAGGCAGACGAGCATTATGAGGAGAAAGAGAAAGAGAAAGAAAAGTCTGTTACATACTCGTATTCATTTTTCCACTTGATCTTCTCCCTAGCTAGCATGTATTCTGCCATGCTGCTGACAGGATGGTCAACCTCTGTTGGAGAGAGCGGGAAGTTGGTCGATGTAGGTTGGCCGTCCGTCTGGGTTCGTATTGTAACTGGTTGGGCTACCGCTGCGTTGTTCATCTGGTCCCTCGTTGCACCAGTCCTCTTCCCCGACAGAGAATTCTGATGAAACCAATGTAATCCAGACGGATGTAAGCGTGTAGATTAACTATGACTTGGTTGTGCTGATTTGTCGATGGAACTTGTACTATTTGGTTGTGCTTTCATGTTGCTCCAGATTTTTATTTTGTTTGTAAATAAGTACCAAGTATTTGGCTTTAAATATATGGAATGGAAGTATTAGAAAGTCTTGTAGCGCCCAATTTAAAACTGCAGTGCTATTATCATCATTCGTTTTGTCATACAACAGAAACGATGCATCAAGCTATCGGCATTTCGCCAAGTTAATACAAAAATGTCCCAATCCTTTCATACTCTGACTAAACTAATCAGGAAATGTATATTTTTAGCCACGTTAATGCATTCCAGCTTTTATTCAAGTTTTGTTGATCATAATTAGAATTTAATTAGCACGGTCCAGATGCAACTAAGTGTGCCTCGGATGGAGTAGCAAAGCTCGGTTCAACATATACAGTCGGCTGTCAAATCCGGCCATCAAACAGCGAAAAACAATTTTCTTTTAGTTGATCCATTGTCAAGTATGCTAGGGCGGGAGAAGCAAGCAAACAAGCTTTAGTTGATCAGCATTATTAATAAATTGTCAATCCACACCCTCAACCAACACCAAACATATGTAGTATATCTCTCAAAATGTTGCGACTATAACAAGGAAAAATTCTTTCAACCGTGTTGTGGTTAACTTAAAAAAAAATCTTCAATCTAAACCTGTCAGCGCCTTCAATCTTCAAAATCTCCAGCGTTTTCCAACAAGTAGTTCACTGCTAGTTCTTCGTTGCGGTCACAAGCTAAAAATGCCTCGATCACAAGAGCTCTATTGAATCCCATGGCTTCCATCTAGAAAATGATGCCAGTTTAGTAATGTTACTATGCAAAATACAATTCTCAAATTAGTATATAAAGGAGCCAAGGCATTTGGCATGTTTCATACTCTTTCGATTGCCTCCTGTTCGGCAGGTGTGACACTGACAGCGTGTGGCATGTCCTGGTCCTGGTCAGCTTGATCGAATATATCCCTGTAACATTTTAAAGACTCAGGTCTACATGCATATGTATAAGGAGATGTCCACATCAAAACACACAGGTTACAGCAAGAGATCATGTTTGAAATTGTAGAATGCATAAACTTTTATATGCAAGGAAATCTTACAGCAATATAGAAATCGACATGTGAAAGAGGAGGCCAGGGGAAAGCTAAAGTGAAACACTTACGAAACTCCATCCACAATGACGGGGGGTATAGCAAAACTGATGACTGGAACTACCTCCCAACACTACCAAATATAGCAGAACAAATAGCTCGAAGCATATCAAGCAGATTTTGAGAGGAAAAGAGAGGCGATTGGAAAAGTGGTGTTTAGAAGGGAACATTACTCACGATGCAATATGATGATGTAAAAATACTAATTGCAGGCTCCTCACATAGTACCAGATATCACAGATAACAGATCAAAGCATAGGTCAAGCAGTAAGACATTTAACGTTAATCTTACGGGACCCAAATCCCGCATGCTGATTTATATAGCAATATCTTAGTACTCACCCTTCAGAACCATCAACAGGTTCATTAATTAATTGGAGGAACTCCTGATGGTTTTCTTGTATGAGTCTCAAGAGTGAAGGGTTTTGCTTTCCCAGCTCCTGAAGCATGGGCTGTAAAAGAAATAATTCTAGCTCTAAGAAAAAGAAATCATTTACACAGATAAATATAAAGTCACACAAAGGCAACCTGTAGAATTTGTGGATTAGCTTGAACTAGTGAACGCAGTGCTTGAAACTGGATCAAATCAGAGCAACTTTAGTTACATAGCTCAAAAACATTTAGGATGATTGAGAGGGATAGACAATGTGTTAGATAATAGGATCTCAAAAGCATTTCAGGAATGTCAACAGATTTTAAAGGATCCATTCCATGGTGAAAAATAAACTCACCTGCTGGTTGTTCCTGAGGAAACCAAGGGATCCAGCACCAGCAATAGCCTCCTGGAGGTTTCCAATAGAAGGTGAGAAACACGAGAAAAACAAGAAATATGAAGCAGCCTCAGGATGATGAAGAACCTGAGGAAACAAATTCAATGGAGACGAGTTTGGTCCTCCTAAAGCTGGTGGACCAGTTGCATCTATCAAATCTACTGGAGGTTGAGCCAATGGAACATCGACTTCTGTGCTCTCAGGGATTCCCTGATAGAGGAAAACAAAAATTCAGTAAAAATTCCAGCCACCATAGATAATCGTAAAACATAAAGATAAATCAAGCCATACCGAATATAAGTAATCGACAGCTCGCTCTGGATTATTGTATGCGGCTCGAAGAGCACGTCTCACTGTCTCTTTGTCCCAACTACCACCACCCATATCAATGATTTGTTGAATAGTGTGGTCAAGATTATCAGAAGCAACTAAACCGGAAGCAGCTTCCTCGTATGATCCAGATTGGTTACTGTAACAACAATACAACCATTGCTACCATATATCCAGAAAATTTAAACAAGCATGTAGAAAAAACACAAAGTACCATACTTTTCTAACGGAGCAACAGAAGATGGTCCGGTGCTCTTAGGATCCCTACATAATGAAAGTAACATGATAAATATGTATATATAACCATTATTAATGTAGCAAATTCTGATGTTTTACAACTCACGGTACAGATGGTTGAGCTTCAGCTACAGGAGCAGGAGCAGGATTACTAACTGGCGCAGCTTGATTACTAGATGGTGTAGCAGTGGAAGCAGGCTGCAGAAACAATTAAGTTGTTAACTGTCTCAAAACACAACCAACAATAAAATACAGAGGGAATAAACACGTGCATTCCAAGGTTAACACCTGAGAAGATGTTGACGCACTTGAGCTCAAGCTTTTGCTCTGTATTTGTCAAAAAAAAAGAAAAAAAGAAACAAGGTGTTCAGTGAGGCTCGTATACCGTTTTTTCAAGAATCATATGTTGATGGCACAGACAGCACAACTACTGCAGTATTACAATATGTGCATAGCATAAAACCTAAGTCGAAGTGGTTACCTTGCTTAGCATTACAACAAGAAAGCCATCTTCAGAGACCTTGTTATCAGCTAAGGTACTTTCATCTTTCAACACTTTCCCATTATAAATCAGTAACTGCTGACCACATGGATAATTATCTTTTCCTTGCACATCTTCAATACATTTCTTAACAGCCATTATCTAGAACAGATGAGTATCCAGATCTTGATCAGTCGACAACAATGAGGCAGAACACTAATATAACACGGTAATCAAATAGAAATAACAGATCCATATCACCACAAGTAAAAACACATTACACATCCACCACAATTGCAAAAAAAAATCTCACAAAAAGTTGAAAACTTCAGAGAGTTAATGCACCAAGATGATAACTTTTTTCTAAAGACAACCCAGAAAGATTCACTAGACATCAAAAATTAAAAAATACTCTAAAAACCAAATCCCTTTAACAATTTCAACTTCTATCAATTAGAATCTGAATAAAGCCAATTGACATAATCTATGACTACTAATTTTCCTCTGAATTTCTTTGGCAATTGAATACGAAAGGGTCATCAACAACCCCACATTGTCAAATATAATTTCAAAAAGTAGGGACAAAACCTCAACAACAGAACAACGGCTAGTCCTCAAGCTAAAAGTGTGGAATCAGATGCAGACCCAAAAAACAACTTCGAAATTTAAATTAAATTCAACACTAAAAATGCAATTATTATTGACGTTGGGAAGGGGAGAAAGAGATGTTACTGACGGTATCGGTAGCATGGACGCTAATTTGAAAGTGGCTGCCTTTGAGAGTTTTGACGGTGAGCTTCATATCGGCGAATTCGAACAATTTTAATCTGAAAAAATGTTAAATTATTGAGAAATATACAAACCCTAGAAGCACACTATGGATCGAGAGAGGAGAGAGAAGTGAATTGAGATTTGAGGGAATGAAAAAGTGCACCAAAGAAATCTTGAATGTTTTCAAATCAATTTTACACTGAATTTGGCACGTCCGCTGCACGTGACTTGCATTTTTTTTAATACGAGTATTTTATTTCAATTTAGTTGTATTTACCTTTTTCCCCGCCTAATCTTAATTTTGTGATTGTTTAAAACCAATTTCAATGTTGAACATATTAGTAAAAGAGCATAAAACACTGGAAAATAAGGTTAGTTGCAAGTTTTAATTAAGTGGTTGTGTCTCGCTTTGATTATATTTTTTTTTGCTAAATATTTACTTCTCTTAAATAAAATGAAGTAGATGGTGTGTGGCTGATCCAAGACATAAAAGATGATTGTAATATTTATTTTTTCAAAATCCATTTTCGAAAGTTATAAGGAAAGTGAATGTAATCATTGTATATTTGTATGTATACTGAATGGACATAAAGCCCAGAACAAGCCCACTCACTCACTTCCCTCATGAAATTATGAATACTGGTTTTTGTTTTCAAATTCACAACATGTCCAAGCTCAACCTTTGTTGTTGTTCTAATTCGCTGGAGCTCCTTAGTTTGCAGTACAATTCTTACGAGACCAAGTTGTTTCATAACGACACGCCAAATTATGAGCACTACTCAAAAGTTAAGATGTGTATCTGGTTTTGGGAAGACAGGATTCTTCGACTCAACTATCTACATTGTTTTCATGTATGTTTTGTTTTTTGGTGTGTTAGTTGCAGTTATTTTTTGATTAATTACATTTGTCTTCACACTGTAAAGTAGAGCAAGTATATGAAAGAATATTCTCAATATAAACTAAAGTAGCATTGTTGAAGGCAAGACAAATAGAGATAATAATGTTTCCTTCAACTTGCTAGTATTCTCATATCGCAGGAATATACAAAAATAAAAAATAAAAAATTGATGACGTTTAGATTCTTATTTATTTAATTAATTCTCATTCTCTGTATGAAAATTAATTCTAATTCTCCAGATGAAAATGATATCCACCCTCCCTAATTTATAGCTCATTTAAGAAAAACGGCATATTTCAAAAAAATCATATGACATAGGCTTAATTGTAGTAATATGTTTGTGTGACTATCTGTGTCTAGTTAATCTCGATGAAAACCTGAAACTTAATGAGTACTACTATATAATTGAATTTGACTTTTTGGTATATAAAAAGTATAGCAACTAATAGGCTGGATTGCTCGAAATATAGATGAGGTGGGCACAGTCCTATATATCCTACGGAGTACTTATTTTATGGTTAAGTCGTAGTAGTATAGTACTCCCTCCGTTCCGTTTTAGCAGTTCCATTGACTTTTCTGCCATCTTTTTGTAAAAATGATAAAAAAATAGTTAAAGTGGAAAAATGGTAAAGTAATAGAGACAATATGTAGATAAAACTTTTCTCTATATTATTCTTTTTCTTAATTTATCATTTCTCCTCTTTAACCATTTTTTATAATTTTTATAAAAAGATGGCAGAAAAGTCAATGGAACTGCTAAAGCGGGACGGATGGAGTACTAGTTTATATTAATATTTTACGAGTGTAGGCATGCATTTATCATAATAAAACTAATTATCAATACCACATCCAATTGGAATATCAAATAAGCTTAATTTTTGTTATAATAAAGAGAAAAAAAGGCCTCTGCTAGTATAGATAGTCGGACAAAATCGTAACAGAACAATTTTCAATCAATACATCAAAATAAAGCTTCCTATAATCCAATAACTAAATCCAAGAAAAAGGGGACTTCTCATATAATCAAGTTGACACAAACACATCAGCAAACAAAACTATTAGCAATATCCTATTAGGGTTGGGGGAAAATACCGAAAAAATGATATATCGCTCGTATCGTATTGAAAAATATCGAAAAATTATCGAATTTTCGATACGATACGATATCGTATCGTAAGTTTTCGATACGATAACGATATGAATTTCCTTATATCGCGATATATCGTTTTATATCGAAAATACGATATATATCGAAAATTTTCGATATATCGATATATATCGATATTTAACGATATATCGAAATATCGATACAATAACGATATGAAATTTTTTATATCAAAACTTTCGATACGATCGATATTTTCGATACGATACACGATACAACGTTTTCGATACGATATATCGTATCGACCCACCCCTATATCCTATAACTAAAATATGAAAGCAGAACATGGAAGCATTGCTAACTTGCCAAACAAAAAAAAAGGGAAAAGATAGCAACTAGGTTAATCCCTTGAATCATTTATCAACGAAAGGGGGAACTTGAACACCTGCTTTAATCCGGATCTAATAGGAAAATAGTACAGTAACTCGCAGAACTATAGTATATGTCTTCTATTGCTTTTCTGTTCTTATTATACCACCGTTTTTGAAAAATAGAAATATTTGAAATGACATGAGTTTTAATATACAATTGGAAAAAAAAAATGGTAAAGTAAGAGAGAAAAAGAAAAAAAAGTAATATATGAGAGAGGAAGCGGATAAAAGTGAAAATAGAGTTAATGAATTGTGAAGTCCACTTAATAAAATAGAAAATTTATAAAGTTTCTGTTTAGAAAAGAAATAATTTCTAGTTTTAAAAGACGGAAAAAGAATAAGATTGATAGATTGAATGAGATATTAAAATTAAATGGACCGAGAGAAAAGTGGGTAATGTGTCCAATCGCCAAAATGATAGACACGCAACAGATCATTACACTACTATGATTACATCTTTTAATTAATAAATCAACTGTTAATGTTCGAAGGTTACGTGCATGAAAATACGCCGATCACACTAAAAATGAAGAAAAATAAACTAATGAAAGATCGGGCACCACGACTACGAATTAAGCAAACTAAGAAATCAAATTTGAATTTCGGTCAGTAACAAATAACAATGCAATACTCACTCCGTTCCACTAGAAATGAAACATTTATTGCTTTTTGGCATGAGATTTTATGCAGTAAACTTGTAACAACCTAAATCTATAATGAGATATTCTAGGACGATTCATCTTGCTTGCTTCCAAGTTAGATCTCTATCATAAATTTTGTTAGATTAGATAGAGTGTTTCGATTTATGAGTATACGCCATGTCACATAGTACTTGTGTCACCTACGAAATTCTATGTAATGATATTTTAAAGGATAAAACATATACAAAAGTAAAAGTTTTCCACATGCTATCATCTTTTACTGGAAAAAGTGAAAGATATTTGATTCTTAAATCACTCCAGTTGAATATCTACAAAAATAATATTTCCTCATGAATCGTTTTTTAATATCTTTGACAAGTAGATTACGTGGATTCACATCCTTGTCTCAATTTCATCTATTGATAATCGGAGCCATTTGGAAATGATGCTGCGATTTATATGCTATAAAATTTTGTATAATTTACAATTTCAAATGCGTCGAATATAATTGTGAAAAAAAATTCAGTATAAAGAGTTCTAAAATTTTCCAATTTTCCCATAGTTATAATTACCTAAACTTGTTGAACTAAGGTAGTTAGAGTCCAGTTGTGCCACTCATATATCTTGTGAGCTCTAAAAAATCTAAGTATATAAATCTTCTTTTTATCCACTTGTCGACATAATATATTTACTTTTCCATATTTTTTAAGGATTTTCTTATTCTTGTTATATACTCCAGTATTTACATATCGAATGACAAAAAGAAAAAATTTAAGGGAGTAACACACTGGACATAAAAATAAATTTAATACAGTACTTAAAAGAAAAAAGAATACCATAAAAAAAATCACGTATTTACGAAAGTATAATTATGAGTTGGCTAACTGTGTGGGTGTGACATTAAAATAAATAAATAAAAGTTTGATTTGATTTGTGAATGTGAGCCTTGTTTTCTTAAATTCAGTTGGCAAAGAGGAGAAGATTAAAATCGCTCACAGTATTAACCGTAACTGTTAGTATTTCTTAATTCAATGATAAATTATAAAACAAAAACCTCAATTTATATCTCAATTATATATATAAATACTGGTGAGGGTGATGTAAAACAGAATATGGTTAGGACAGCATGACTTGACATGATATAATACGTACAGTTGTTTTAGTATTAATTAGCTTTAAGTAGTTGAGAGGATCAAAAGATGGGAAGTGGGAATATACTAAAACAATTATTAATGTTACTTTCGTATGTGTTTAATTTGTTGAATGAGAATTGA
Source organism: Salvia hispanica (assembly GCF_029641045.1). Taxonomy (NCBI): domain Eukaryota; kingdom Viridiplantae; phylum Streptophyta; class Magnoliopsida; order Lamiales; family Lamiaceae; genus Salvia; species Salvia hispanica. Next base: position 41,071,545 of record NC_142696.1, read on the forward strand.
TAAGCCATGGGTAAAGAACTCTATAATAATGTCTTGTATATACACGTAACCATGTGCTGCATGTGTAGGCAATTATTCGATTTAATCCTAGACTATTTAGTTTGTACCAAGAATATTACTACGAACTTTAATAATATTCGCACAATACTTAAAATAATTATTAATATTGTACCAAAACTATCCTTACTTTTAAATTATGTATTTTCAACATTATTATTACGCTTTACCATTACCTACTTAAGATTCACAGTTGACTTTTAATTTATTAATTTTAGTCAGTTTTTTATTTAGTTTAAATTTAGACACTAACATATTAAATTATTTAATTATGCATTTTATTCAAATTATTAAAATACTTTGTTTATTGAGATCATTTTAAAATGGAGTAAATTAATTTTTGATTTAACTAAAATTATTAGTACGTTATAAAACCAAAATTACTATATGGTAAAACCTAAATTATCACTCCCTATTAGTACTATTTTACTCAAATCGTATATATTTCAAATTAACTTAAATTAAATACTTTATGATTTAGTTATAAGCAAATTTAAAATTGTCTCATTAGGATTCTGTTACTTTAACAATTTGAATAAGATATATAAATGATAAACCAAAGAATTAATCTGGGTAATGACAGTATTTTATAAGAAAATACTAAGATACTGACCAAAACCAAATTCCAAATGTAAGATATCGACATTGATAGTTACTTAGTTAGGTCGGTCAGAACTTTATCAATTTCCGCATATTCTATGTTTAGGTAAATTTAGGATGATTGTATTTGGTATTTTATGTTTATATTAAATAAGTTGACATTTCGAACACTTAATATTTATACACGTCCTTTCACACATATTCAAGTACAGTGGGCAATGATCTACATTTCATATCATCATTCAATGAAACAAATAAATAGGGCAGCGTAGCAATTGCTTTAATAAATGTGTTAAATACATTAATCAATTGCTACAAATGCCAGCTCATCAAATCTCAAATCGGATCACGACACGTACTAAGTACTAACACAATTGTATGTCGAATTCATCGAAATAAATTAGATTGAGACACATTTATATATAGTGATGATACATGTATATTTCAAAAATGAATAATAGTACAATAAAAAGAAATCTAATTAAATTATAAAAAAAGAGTGAGTATCCCAAGTTTATGGGATTGTTAGGTAAGAAATCGGTTAAGACACAATAACTATAGTAATCTAGTCCCAACCCTACAAGCCTTAGGCACCACACAAAATCTATGAACAAGAGAGCTTCAACATCACAAGTATCGCCTATGTTTCATGACTTACATGATTAATTTCTGACATATTATTTAATGTTTGCTCTGAACAAAGTGATCTCATTAATCCTAGAGAAATCTAATGTCAAAGTTGTACACAATGAATTAATGGGAACAAAAAAAAGAAAAAAAAAGTAGTAGAGTAATTGAGATGATGATGATGAAAGCAAATAGACTTCATAAAAGGATTAGGACGGTTACACTAAGTCGTCCACATCTCTCAACTACAATCTGTAATCCACTAACTACAAGTTTAGAACTCCCATAAAAGCTTAATGTCTGTGCACCCAACCATCTCAATTTCTTCTCACTCACATTTAATTTTCTTTGATTTTGTGGTGCCAACCCCCAGCTGTCAACTGTTTAATGAGTTATATCTCGGCATAGATCATAAAATAATCTGTTAGTTTCTGCATATTGTCAATGTTTCAGTAGGTTCAATTACTGTGGAATTCAAGAAAAAAAAGAAGAGGAATTGTCTATATATATATGTACGTGTGTAATAAGGCCTCTATAGCTTTGAGACTTCAAGGAAAAGGTGAAATGATATTTGGGAAAATGTACTTGTATATTAAATGTACTTGTTTCCTTGTTACAGTCCAAGATTCATTTATTACAATCCTCCAAGATTCATTTTTTTTCAAATGTTATTTTCAGACAGCAAACATGGCAAGTGAGAAAGATTGCAGTGTTTCATGTAGGAATGAAGCTTCTTTGTTTTCTTGGCCATGGGAGAATTTGGGTACTTTAAAGGTAAGAACTTTTCATTTCTGCAAGAATTTCACTGTTTATGATTATTGTCAAGAGTTTGATTTTTGTGTTTTTTTTTTATCTATTTGAGCAGTATTTGTTGTATGCTCCATTAGTTGCAAATGCCCTTTATGCTATCTATAGAGGTGAGATCAAGAATGAAGCTTGGTGCTTGCATATTCTCATCTTATTTGGGGCTAGAGCCCTTGTTCATCAGCTTTGGGGGAGCTATTCTAGCATGCTTTTCCTTAATCGAAATCGAAGAATCGATCAAAAAGGCTTGGAATTCAAGCAAATCGATGCAGAATGGCATTGGTATAATACAATTCTATCAAATTAGGATAAATTTGGTTTCTTGTGCTTAAATCTTGAATCTTGATCATGCAACAGGGACAATTTCTTGATGCTTCAAATGATTGCTGCTTCATTACTGTGCTTGAGTTTGCCTTTATCCGATTTTCCCATCTTCGATTCGAGGGGGTTTTTGTGGTGCCTAATTCTCCACATAGGAATCTCAGAGCCACTGTATTACTGGCTGCATAGGTTGTTACATTCCCCTGCTTTCTTCCAAGACTATCACTGGCTCCACCATAGCTCAAGAGTTCTCCATCCTTTCACATGTTAGTAAGCATACGAGACAAGCTGCGTTGCTCGTGTCCTTTATCTTTGATTTTATCAAGAATGAAAATGTATGTGGCTGATTTGTGCTTGTCTGCAGCTGGACATGCTACATTCTTGGAACATCTGCTGCTTTGTGTAGTTGTAGGAATCCCGACTTTGGGAACGATCTATATAGGATACGGGTCGATAAGCTTGATGTATGGTTATCTTTTGGCCTTCGATTTTCTTCAGTGTTTGGCTCATTGCAATGTTGAAGTTTTCCCCAGCAAATTGTTTGATAATTTCCCACTGCTCAAGCATATCATTCGTACACCTACGTAAGTCCATCATGTTTTCTTTGTTGAATCCTTGCACATTTTGAGCTTCATAGTCTTGCTTGTCTGATCAAAACCATTTTCATGCTCTTGCTGCAGATACCACAGTCTTCACCACACCGACATGGCGACTAATTTCTGCCTCTTTATGCCCTTCTACGACAATTTATGGAAGACGACGAACGCCCAATCATGGGAGCTCCAACGAGAGATAAGTTCAAGAAAAAGTGAGGTTTCTTTTTTATCACAAAAAGTAAATGAACACTTTTATCAAAAATAGTTCTTTAGAACTCAGAAAAAGTGGAAATTTGCAGAGAGCAGAGTAGCAGATTTTGTGTTTCTTGCACACGTCGTTGATGTTATATCAGCGTTACACTCTCCTTTCGTTTTCCGATCATTCAGCTCAATGCCTTTCACTATAAAGCCCTTCTTGTTTCCAATGTGGCCTTTTACCTATTTGGTGATGCTTGTTATGTGGGCAAAGGCTAAAACATTCTTGTTCAGCCTTTACTGTCTCAGAGGTAAACTGCATGAGACATGGATCGTCCCGAGATTCGGTTTTCAGGTGAATTTTGGTCCCCCTAATATACATATTTCAATATTGGCATTTGGCAAAGATTAAGGAAAGTCCCCTGATGTTTTTTTCAATTATTTTTGGCAGTATTTCTTACCTTTTGCAACAAAAGGCATAAATAATCAGATAGAAGATGCTATCCTTAAAGCAGATAGGCTCGGAGTTAAGGTTATTAGTCTTGCTGCACTAAATAAGGTGAGCCTTGTCCTAACGTTGGCCTCGTCTCTTGACATCGTGGACACAAGGGTGATACATTTGTTGTTTTGATAGAACGAGAGCCTTAATGGAGGAGGGACGCTCTTTACCACCAAGCATCCCAACCTCAGAGTCAGAGTGGTTCATGGCAACACCCTCACAGCGGCTGTGATCCTACATGAGATTCCTAATGATGTAGACGAAGTTTTCCTAACCGGTGCTACCTCTAAACTTGGGAGAGCCATCGCTCTCTACCTTGCTCGTCGCAAGGTTAAAGTCTTGGTAAGTACACAATCACATTTTTGTACATAGATCAGCTAATGAGGCCATTAGCTTCTTACTATAAGCTCATTATTGGTCCTAGAAACCCGTCGTCTTTAAACTGAAAAACATGTCTGAACGCAGATGCTGACGCTGTCGACAGAGAGATTTTGCAAGATTCAGAAAGAAGCACCAATAGACTGCCAAAGACACTTAGTTCAAGTCACTAAGTACCAGGCAGCACAACAGTGTAAGGTGATTCTTGGTCCAACTCAACTCTAGAATTTTACATGAATTCAACCTCGTACTGATCATTCCAGAATCTTCTAGACATGGATAATCGGAAAGTGGACGACGCCTAGAGAGCAGTACTGGGCTCCATCAGGAACACATTTCCACCAGTTTGTGGTTCCTCCCATCATCCCTTTTAGAAGGGACTGCACTTATGGGAAGCTGGCAGCAATGAGGCTGCCTGATGATGTCGAAGGGCTCGGATCATGCGAGGTATGCACCTGAGAACACGTAAAACACGATCATTCTTGAACCTTTTACTACTGTCCTAACACTAAAAACTTACCTTTGTTTTTAAGTATACAATGGGAAGAGGTGTGGTGCACGCTTGTCATGCAGGAGGAGTTGTACATTTTCTTGAAGGGTGGAAGCATCACGAGGTTGGGGCGATCAACGTCGATCAGATTGATATTGTGTGGGAGGCGGCACTTAGACATGGCCTGAAGCCATTGTAGAATATGCCAAGACTGAAGAATTATGTACACATACAAACAAGAATTGTATGCTATACCAGTGGAATATGTAGCATACTACTCACTTTTCCACTTTTTTTTTTTGGTTTCTTTCTTTCTCATGATTTTTCTACCCATGCTTTCTTTTCTGGTATTCTTTTCCCAAATAAAAGTGGAATTACAGGGTAAAAGATTATATACACGATCAAAATGTGATATATCAAAGTCTTATTTCACATGACATGTTTATATTAGACTCTTACTTGAAGTTATTATTAGTGTAACTCATGGTTTTAAGTAAAGTACAAATTTTGATACAACCTATTTCAAGAATCGGTTAGTTATAAACCTTAGATCCTCAAATTAAGGAGAAAGAGCCCTCCTCCATTCGTCATCAACCTACACTTGTGCTCAATTCACACACCTTACTCACTCCACTATACATATAAATACACTCCTCAATTCATCATTACTCATCATCACCTCTCTCTATTTCCCACAAGCAAAACAAGAAGATGAAAATGAGTGTTATTCCCTCTTTCATGATCTTGATTCTCCTTCTGTTGATCCATAGAAGCAATGGGTTTGACATCACCCAAATCCTGAACCAATACCCGGATTTCAGCAACTTCAACAGCTACCTCACACAGACCAACCTAGCGAGCGCCATCAACAGCCGCAACACGATCACCGTCCTGGTCGTGGACAACGCCAACATTGCCTCCCTTTCGGGCAAATCACCCGAGGCCATCAAGAACATCCTCAGCGTACACGTCATCCTCGATTACTACGATGTCGCCAAGCTCCAACAGCTTGCGGCCACCTCACCCCTCCCCACCACCTTGTTCCAGAGCAGCGGCCTCGCTCTAGGCCAGCAAGGCTTCTTGAACGTGACTCACCCGAGTGCAGCCAGCGTTACATTCGGCTCTGCCATGCCCGGCTCCACCCAAAGCTCCGCCCTTGTCAAGTCTGTCACCTCAGAGCCTTACAGCATATCAGTTCTCCAAATCAGCAGTCCCATCATTCCCCAAGGCATTGATGCTGTCAAAACCTCAGCCCCCGCGGCTACCACTGCCGCCACGGCCACTCCCCCACCCCCAGCACCCGCCACTGCCAACGCCACCACCACCACCACCACCACTCCCCCACCCCCAGCACCCGCCACTGCCAACGCCACCACCACCGCCACTCCCCCTCCCCCAGCACCCGCCACTGCCAACGCCACCACCACCACTCCCCCTCCCCCAGCACCCGCCACTGCCAATGCCACCACCACCACTCCCCCACCCGCCAATGCCACTGCCACAGCCACTCCTCCACCCGCCAATGCCACGGTCACGGCCCCACCAACCAAGGCAACCCCTCCAACTAAGGCTGCTGCCCCAACCAAGGCTGCTGCCCCAACAAAGGCGGCTGCGCCAACAAAGGCGGCTGCTCCAACAAAGGCGGCTGCGCCAACCAAGGCTGCTGCCCCAACCGTGGGGGCCACTCCATCTGCTGCCCCCGGCTCTGCCTCGTCCCCTGCTGCATCGGCCGATGATACTCCAGCATCAGATGAATCGGGTTCGAGCGAACCTGCAGCCAAGGGTGCAGCAGCGGCGCTCGAAATTGGCGTGGCCGTGGTATGCACAATGGCGTTGTCCACCCTCCACCTAGCATCAACAATTTGAGAAAAGAGTGGAAATTTTGAAAGGATTTTGTAGAGTTGTTAGCACATACATACTACATAATTTTGTCGGATCATTATAGGAGGCGGGCAACCCCTCAACTACAATAAGTCATTGAAAGATGCAAATCTTTCCTTGATGAAATGAAATTGACAATAATCAGCCTTTTTTAACTTGTGTTTCCCTTTGTATTTCGATATACTATACTATGCTTGCTTGCATGCATTTTTTTGAGCATAACACTGTCCATTAGGTGGAAAATCTGATACACCCAAAACAAAATTATAGCAAGTGTGATAGGATGCAAATTGCAAATCATCCACTTTCAACTATGAAATTAAGTGTAACCAAACTAAACTTTATCTCGTACCTACTACTAATTAAGTTAATCTTGACAAAATAATTAATTAAAGTTCAAACTTGAGTTCAGAAATACTATCGGCTATCTAGTCTAATTACATAAAATTACACTAGTACATCTTAATCTTGCAGGACTATATCTTCGTCAAAGGGAAATTAATTATTGAAATAATGAAATGGGATTAACAATATTTACGCTGAACCGGAACCGGAACCGCCTCCTTCCTACACGGGCCGGTTACGATTCTTACCTTTGATGAACTGTAACCACCTATTTCGAATTGCAACTACCAATTTTTCTACCGTGTGGATAGATAAGGCTTTCATGTGCAAGGTATAACTATATTTTCATAGTAATAGTTTTCATTAAACCAATTACAATCCTTTTAATCACACCTAAAGAAATTCGTTTTAAACCAGTCTTACTTTCATATTAAGGGAAGTTTCGTTTAATATCGTAAAATCGAACAAATAAAAGAGTATTTGATTATAATAAAAAGTGTTATTTGATTTTCAGAAAGCCTTGTTTATTTTCATGAAAAATATAATGAAAATGTAATTATAGAATGTGTAAAAAATATTTTGTTTTAAAAAAATTCTTATATGGTGTAAATAAAAGTTTTTTTTTTATTTATATTTTTTATATTGCAAACATCTATAAGCAGCTCAATCGATTAGTTAATACTGATTTTGCTTTATACACTTAGTTTATTGTAATATCTTCAAAGTTGTTATTAACATAGTAAGTTTATAAATTATGGAAAAATTAAAGTTTGATATGTTGTTTTATTCAAATATTTGCAGTTAAATCGATTAACAAGTTAGAATTTAGATGTTATGCAATTTTGAAGAATTATCGGTGTCAATAATAACTTGTGAAATGTTTGTATAAAAAAGTTCAAAACAAATACGAGTACTATATAAAACAAAATAGATATGGCTGACGCAGCTTTAATAAGATGTATTCCAATAGGCAATAGATGTTCTTAATCAAAAGATCAAGCCAATCTATATATTAAGCCATTGCTAGCATTTGAAATATTAAGATTGTTAAATATTAAGCGCTTGACATTTGAAACTTTAAGATTGTTAAATATTGAGAAAATTACTAGTAATAAAATTCAAGAAATTCCACAAAATAAATACTACTCCTACAACCTAGTACAACAAAAGCAATGTAAAATTGAAGAAAATCTATTTTAAGAAATGAGAAGTTATACCAATTCTTAGACCACCACCTCCCAACCAAGCATCTCCAGCTTTTAAGGAGAGCGAACCTTTCTCCTACAAAACACCTATACTCATGCTCACATACTCATATACAAATACCATTTCCTCCCACTCTTCACTTCCATAACATTATTCATCACTCCTCTCTCAAAATGAACATGAAGATGGCTCTCCCCCTCTCTCTCCTTCTCTCTCTCCTCACCATCTCACTCCACACTGCCAACGCCCACGACATCACCCAACTCCTCAACCAATACCCCGAGTTCGCCACCTTCAACAGCTACCTCACCCAGACCAACCTGGCCGCCGAGATCAACGCCCGCAACACCATCACCCTCCTCGTACTCGACAACGGGAGCCTCTCCCCCCTCTCCGGGAAGCCCGTGGAGCTCATCCGGAGCATCCTCTCCGTGCACATCCTCCTCGACTACTACGATGCCCCGAGACTGCAGACTCAGGCCACCAGCCGCAACCTCATGACCACCCTCTTCCAGACCACCGGCCTCGCCCGCGGCCAGCAGGGCTTCGTCAGTGTGTCCAGCCCCGCAGTCGGCAGCTTTGCCTTCGGCTCAGCCATGCCCGGATCGCCACTCGACTCGAGCCTGGTCAAATCTGTTCTCCTAGAGCCTTACAACATCTCAATTCTCCAAGTGAGCAGTGCTATCATACCTCAGGGGATTGATGGCTCCAAAACTTCGTCTCCGCCGGTCACATCCCCTCCCGCCGTTGCAACCCCTCCTGCTCTAGCCACGGCCGCTGCAACCCCTCCTCTTCTAGCAACCGTTGCTGGAACCCCTCCGCCTCCAGCCACCGCCGCTGCAACCCCTCCGCCAACCACTTTACCTTCTCTACCGATACCGCCACCACTAGCAAGCTTGCTTCCGATCCCATCAACGCCTCCACCAACACCGAGCGCAGCCACTGTCCCAGCCCTGGCTCCACCAACACCAAGCACAGCTGCTCCCCTTCCATCTACCGCCGCGCCAAAGGCGAGCACTGCTCCCGTCGCAGCTGCAACCACACCAACGCCGAGCAAGGCCCCTTTACCTTCAAAGGTCCCGGCACCAGTTCCTTCCAGGTCATCTGCAGCACCAGTCACAGCACCAACAGCAAAGGCCCCTGTTTCAGCTTTGGCTCCAGGTGCAGAGGGACCGTCATCAGAGGTTGGAGGAGCAACTGCAGCCGGAGGTACACCAGCAGCGAAGAGCGCGGCCACACCTCTTGAGTACGGCCTTGGTCTCGTGTTTACAATGGTGCTGTCCAGCATTTACCTGGCATCAACAGTTTGATACAGCAACCAGTATCGAAATGTTTAACTTTTACGACTCTGTTTTTTCAAGAGTTGTTCGGATCTGTCATGAGGTGGGGAGCCCCTCAACTAGAATAAGTCATTGAAAGAGTTGTAATTCTTCCCTTGATAGCATTCACAATAATCAACTTCTCTCAACAATGTATACTGTCAAATTCATTCCTCTAGCTAAAGTGGGAAGATTTCAATGTAAAATTAACATTGACAAAATAAAAGTGGACTACAGGTGATCATCAACATGGCATATTATACATATTGCACAAGTTTATCGGTACAACTTTTCGTGGCTGACTGCTGTGACAAATATATAAAAGTTTAAGAGCTAAGCTGCAAGAACCTTTGTGCCATGGGATGCTTAGCCTCGGAGAGGCGATCAGGTTTCAAGATTTCAACAATCTCCCCATCTACAACAAGGCACACCACATCGGCAATCCTCTGTATCTGTTTGATGCTGTGAGATACTATAACGATTGTCATTTCCTGTTCTTTCTTCAGTCTCACCAGAGCATTTTCTATGTTCTCGGTTGAAATCGGATCCAATGCGCTCGTTGGCTCGTCAAGCAGCAAAACCTTCATAGACAAAAGGGGTTTTCCAGATTAAATAGCAGACCAATTATCTCAAGCACAATGCACTTGAGAGTTACTAGAAGCTTGTTTGAGGTCACCTCTGGCTCGTTAGCTAAAGTTCTTGCGAGAGCAACCCTTTGCGCCTGACCAACAGATAGCTCTCCGCCAGACTTGTTGTAGAAAGAGGAATCGAGATCTGAAAGAGCCAATAACTTGTATACCTCATTGTCGTTTAGTTTGTTTCCCTTTAACTGTGGTCCATAACGCACGTTGTCTGCAACAGTTCCTGCAACAAGTTCACTCCATTTTACTCGATATGCAACAGAACAAGGAGCGTATGAGTTACCAATACTACGTGGAACTTAGAACAAAGCATGCCACTGAACCACGTTACTCAAATACTTAACATATCTAGAGCTAAAAAGCTAGCTTTTAACAAGAACTGTGACAGTAGACTTCACGTTCAGTGCACTCATTGCAATAACCGAACAGCGTCAGGCTGAAAAGCAGCCTTCCCCTTGCTTTCTTTCTAAATGGATCAAAACACACAAAAACTAATCAAGTTTTATGATCATCTAGCTAATTCACTGCCAACTCTAAGCAATTCTCATTGATACAAAGATATTTACCTTCAAACAGCACAGGAAGCTGGAACAGCATACCAACTTTTCGACGAAGGCTGAGAACATCAAGCTGACAGATATCCACACCATCCAAGAACACTGTAGCAGAGGCAGGCTCCCATAACCGGTTGAGGCTGCGAAGAAATGTGGATTTCCCGCTGCCACTCGGCCCGATCACCCCCATGATCAGTCCTTTGGGAATGTCTAGGTTGAGTTTGTTCAGTATTCTTACACCCTTGTCAGAAACCCTTGTCAGATCCCTCACCTCTATTTTCATTTCAGGAGAGTGCCCATCTACCAAACCTAGCAGGCGCTCTCCTCCTCCATCCACTGCATCAATTCACAATACATTCAAGAACAATTTAAAGAATCCAAGAAAAAGAAATCTTTCATCATTTCAGAGTTGTAGTACAAGATTATCCACAAATTCTAGAACAAGAAATGAATATTATTTCAAATTTTGATCTTTATTTAATTCCTTGGCAGATAAACTCACCTAGAGGCCTAATACACAGACAGTTAAGCACACTTTCATTACACAAACAGATTGAAATTACTATAATGATAGTAAGAATTTCATCAACATTACACTGGTAACAGATATTACTGTTCACTAATCTACCAAAAAAAAAAAAGAAATTCTACAAACCAGTTTATTTTTTAGCATTCGAGTGTAGCAGAATTAGTTACTCTAGTGGTAAGAAACAGTGAAGCTTAAATCATCGAAAATTCAGAAAGTGGGGATGGATGAAATGTAACCTTCAAAAGCTGCTTCCATTTGCTGAAGCAGAGAGTTTGTAGGAGAAAGATTGGGTTTTTTTTCGGTGTCTTTAAAGAATCGTGTAGCCAAAAAAGTAGAGGTTCAGTAGAAACCTTCCTGAGATGAACAAGAAAAATGAGTGGGCACTGGGTAGGGAATCAAGAACTGGACAGCAGTTTAGTGTGTAACGACTACTACTTTGGCAAAATAATGAATTACGATTTTTTTTTAATTAAAAAAGTTTGGACCTATAGATGTGTAGGAAGATATTGCACCTCATCCTATTTTAAAAACACTTTACTAGCGTGTACTGCTTCTCAATTTACTACTACTAATTAACTTGTCAATATGCATATTACAATTACATAAATTTTGTGCGTATAAAAAGTCGTTTGGTAAAAGCTTGATTGAGTTCAACCCAACTTGAGAATTTATATAGTTTGTACAAAAGTTTAAGCTTATTTGATTTGACATATATGTTTGATTGTTGGACGAAATGCAACTAAATTATTAAGAAAGTGCTTAGTGATTTAGAGATATAATGTCTCCAAGCCATAATACACTTATGTCTCTTTGACATAAGATTAATTCAAATATGGACTAATATACCCTAATTGGATTATACATGCCAAATCAAATTAGATATATATCCGTATTGATTTTAGCTAAATTGTAATATTCTGTTTTCATTAATGCATTAAATTAGACATTATTTTTACAAATATTAGGCATATTTTTATATTTTATTAAGTAGTAGTATTAGGAAGCTAGTATATTTTATTACTATATTATATTTATATCTTAATTATATTCGTAATGTGCTTTGTATAAGTTTGATTTTCTTTCTATTTTTAATACTTTTTATATACCATTAGTTAGTTTGTATTTTAATTTTTATATAAGATATACTCCATATTTTGTATTTTATTTTTTATTTTGTGATTATAATATTGTTAGTTTTACATAATATGACTTGTTTTCTTAATTGTGCTATAAAATAAGTAACTATTTTAATTTTATAATATGTATGACTTTGAAGTTGAATATTATGGTGATAATAACTCAATTTTTTTTAATTTTAAAAATAGTAAATAATAAATGAGTTAATAACATATGATTATATTTTTTTTTATTAAGATATGACTATAGCGTTTCAAAAATGAAGAATTAAATGAAATTAAATTTGGGATTGTAAAGAATTACAATAAAATCTATCACAAACTTAATTTATACCAATAAATCAAAAGTGTGAACAAATTTCTGCAAATAAAAAGGGTACTAATTGTAGTGGACGGACCAAAATTTATATGTCCGAAAGAGCAAATATTAAATTTTTATTTTTTGTAAAATTATTAAAGCATTTGATTTTTTAATATTTTAAAATTGTTTGTTTTATTATTTTTCATATTAATGGAAAATAGCTAAAAATTGATAAACTTTTACTTATACATTCATTAATTTATTTTTCCAGCAAATTAGAAAAATAAATAAATCAACTATGTATAAAAATTATTCCCTTAGACAAATAATCTTCGAACTTATCTAGGAACAATCCTTATCTTCCATATATATAGTTCCCATAATGAAGTCATCTTATTTAAATCATACGTAATTAATACCCCTTATTCAAATTTTCCACTTTCTAGATGCAGGGGCAAAAAAGAATCTTTATAAATTATAAATTTTATTAAAAATAAAATATAATGTAATATTACTATTTAACCCTCATTATGGCATTATAGCTTGGAGACATTATATCTCTAAAACATTTTCCCAAGGGAGTATAGTTAACAGTACAAAATAATGAAATATATAAAAAAGATTAGATCAAATAAATATAATACTATTAAATAACATCTTCTAGATTTATGCAATAAATTAGAGCGTGCTAACACCAAATTAAATTTTAATATTGTATGGAAATAAATATTCATCAAATTTTTTCCGAATTTTACTACTACTACTGCAACATATTTTGAGAATGCGTAACTAATAGTAATAGTTATGACTATGCTCTAATAAAGCCTAATTCAAATCTGACTTGTTAAGAAAAGCCTCAACTCGAATATGAGCCCGACATGCTACATTCAAATTTAACTACGACGACTCACGACACGAACTCATTAACGATACGATTTAATATGTGTTGATACGACACTATAATTACACGATAACGATCAGAACCCGATTAACACGATCAAAACTAAGTACATGACTAAACATGATTTATATGATAAAACTCATCTACACGTTTTAAACTTGATTTATACGAATTTAGTGAATAAAAGTAAAGGTTAATTAAGTTGGGAATAAAAATAATAATGTTATTTTTAATGGGTTATCCGACCTCAATTCAACTCAAAATTATCAAGTTCTTAACGGGTGAATCCGATAAGGACCCAAACCCAATAAGGATTGACCCAAATTCATTAAAATAAGTATAAAAATATATTTACAAAAAAGAATTAGGTGATCTTTTCCAATTTTGTTTACCTTTTGATCATTTTGTGAAATGACAACTATTGGATAGAAAAAAGGCAGCTCTTATTAAGTAAGCAATAGTGGCTTCTCAAATAAGATTAACATTTATATATACCCACAACTAATTGAATCTGCATTTTAGTGGACTAATTATCTAATATTTTGATTTTTTTTATTGCAGTCAGCAACGAAGCTGAACCACGGCAACCATACGCCGGCGACGACCAGCTCCAACGGCGGCGGCTAGGCAGTGCAGACCCACCAAAATCCAACGCAAAACCTCCGATTTCCCCCCCTCAAATCCGTCCTTCGCGTCCTCTCAGCCTCCCTAAAATGGCGTCTCCAGCCGCCACTTCAAAGATCTGATCTTTACCTGCCGAAGAAGAAGAACATCAGAGGAAACAGAAAGAGAGCTGACGCCGGCGACGTGGCTGTGCAGGCGGGATGAGGCGGCGCTACAAACGGGACAACCGCCGAGGCTGTACGGAAGGAGAGCTGGCGAGCTGTGCTCTGGCCGGAGAGATGATTTCTGCCGCCGATTAGAGAGAGAGAGATACGGAGGGTAGGCCGCATTTAGGGTTTAATAATGGTTGGACTTTAGTCTAATATATTTAGTGGGCTTTTTGGAGTATAATTTTGATTTTAAATAATGGTATAAAATTATGCAATTTATAGCAGGGGTACATTTTTTTTAATAGAATATAGTTTTTTTAATTTAAGTGTCGTACTCTATTATTATATTCATGCTAACTTTTAATTTGAAATTCTAATTTATTGGACTTTACATTTTTCGAATTATTTTTTGAAATAAGTAACTATATATAAGTGTTAATCTGAAATGTTTCACTGAGAGTGGGTTGAGAGGAGTACAATTGTACAAATATTTTTTTTGTTGTTGTTTATAATATTACAAATACTTATTTTAATTAGTTTTTATCTGTAAATATATTTTTATGCTTATTTATTCTCTATTCTTTATTTTAAGTTAATATATCTTCATTATTTAAAAATCTTTTATCTTGTGTATAGCACAAGTGTTAACACTAGTTGTACTAATTTCAAAAGTTGAAAATAGAAAGTGATATTTTGTTGGAGTTGAATGATTATGGGCTGCATGTGGCCTTTGTCAATCGTCGTTTATATTTAAAAGAGTGAACTACGTGAATGATACCTGATCTTTCACTTTCGCACATAAATGTAACCTGATCTTTATTTTATATCGTTTTTGGTACCCTATGACAAAAATAACCCTAGGTACCAAACATGTGATTTTTTTGATATGGAGGATATTTTTGAAAATTTCAATTAAATAAAACCAAATATGTGATTATTTTTTCTTCTTTTCTTATTTCTTTTTTTCATCTTTAGTTTATTCTTCTTTCTTTTTTCTTCATTTTCTTATTTCTTTTTAGTATTTTATCTTCCTTTCTTCTTTCTTTTTCTTCATAGTATATATTTCCTCTTTTTTCTTTTTCTTCATAGTATATATTTTCTTTTAGTATCTAATTGCAATTCATAATATAAATCAATAACAAAACACCTAATTAAATTAATTATTTAAAGTAATTAAATTAATTAAATATTTTTAATTAAATTATTTATACTCATTTTAGGGTTGAAACACCTAACTAAAAATATTTACTCTTTATCATTATGAATACAATTCACAATTTTAAATTTTGATTAAGGCTATATTGATTAGTTATAAATTTAATATAAAATTATTATTATTATTATTATTATTATTTATTAATTACTACTAGTTTTTACTTTTATAACAATAATATAATTATAGTAATTAAATATAATTACAACTATAATTATGATAATTATGATTAAGTATATTTAAATAATAATAAAAAATAAATTAATTATTAATTTATAACATCAAAATAATAATATTAATATTGATTAATAATAATAGTGTAAAGAGTGAGGAGAATGAGAGAAGATATTATAATATCACTTTTGGTACTAGTTTTGTCAATACCTAAAATATCCTTTAGGATACAAATGGAAAAATGAATTTGTTTAAATGGTATTTTGGGGTGAAAATTGCATCAGGTACCAAAAATGTGATTTATAGATACCAAAAACGATATAAAATAAAGATCAAGTACCATTTATGTGTGAAAGTGAAAGATCAGGTACCATTTATGTAGTGCACTCTATTTAAAAAGGGTGCATCGATCGTGTCAAGATTTCAAATATGTGGTCATCGAGTACATAAATAGAGAATAGAATTTTGTTATTGATTACTTCCGCAGAGGAGTTAATATTTGGAAACATCCCAAATGGATAGATTAGATGATTTTGTTAGAAAAGGAAAAGATATTAACTTGGAGGACAAGAAACACATTAGCTTGGTGCCTAAGAAATATATTAGCTTGGTGCCCAAGAATACTTGGAGCACAAGTTCCACCATATTTACTTGTTTGTAATCCCTATTTAAAGGGTGCTTTATACAATGAAATTATCATCATATTCTACACAATTGTTTCTTCCCCTCTTCCTTTCCACAATGTTTTCTGCACCATTTAACATGGTACCAGAGCAGGACTCAGAAAATTTTTATCACAGTCCCTAACCTTTCTCGACCTTAAGCCAAATCTGCAGAAAACCATTCAAAACAAACCATGTCAGATGAAAAAAATCCATCCCAATCGGATGAAATTGCTCGGCAAATTGCCGAAATCATGAGCAAAAGTCTTGCCATGATGATACCATCAACACCCAAACCAGAGAACATAGAAAATCCACCAGAAAAATCCATTGTGTACAAAATCGATACACAACCCCTCCACATCGGAGGAAGCAAATTGAATGGAGAAAATTACTCTGAATGGGTTGTCCTAATGAAGACGGCTATAAGCGGCAGGGGAATGGTTTCTCACGTAACCGGAGTGCCACCTCCCCCGCCACAAACCGATCCAGCCTTTCCGCAATGGCAACAAGCTGATCACTGCGTGTTCACATGGCTCACACAGAATATCGAACCTCGGTTGATCAGCCGAGTGTTGAAACAACCGACAACCAAACACATATGGGATGCGTTGGCTATCACGTACGGGAGCGGAGGAGATAAACTCCAAATATACGATTTGCATATCAAAGCCAGCATGGTGAAACAAGGAAGCCAATCGTTAGAGGAGACATGGAGTACCCTACAAGATTTGTGGATGTCAATAGATCAGAAACGGACAAATCCTATGAAGTACCCGGAGGACATGGAAATACATGATAATTGGATCCAAGAACAGAGACTCTATACGTTTCTGACTGCAATAGACGGCAAATATGAAACAACCAAAAGGGAGATAGTTAAAATGGAGCCACTTCCCTCGGTTGACCTTGCCTACAATCTGATCAAACAAGAAGAGACACGGTCTCAAGTGTTACAGTCAGGAGCCGGAGCCACAACAGAAGGCATCGGAGCAGGACTTGTCGTCCGAGGAGGATCGCACCAGCACGGCAGCGGCTCCAGGGGCGGCGGCAATCGCGGTAGAGGAGGCGGCTGGAACCGGCGGAACAATGATGAAGACAAATCGAAGCTTGTTTGTTCTTATTGTAAGAAGAAGAAGCACACGAAAGAATCGTGCTTCGAATTGATCGGATTTCCCGATTGGTGGGAGGAGAAACACGGCAAGAACTCATCCGCATTGCCACCATTCGCGCCACCACGCGCTCCCTGGAACCGCGGCGGCCACGGCGGCCACGCTGCTGCAGTTATCGGAGGGCAACCGAGAGACGGAGGAAATTACCCTATCGCCACCGCCGAAGGAAACAGGGAAGCTGCTCAGACTCGGGGCGGCGACAGGGGAGCAATCGGTGCTGCTCAGCCGACGGGTCAGATGGGAGCCGCCAACTTCGCCGGAGGAACGGTGGTGTCGAATTGGTCAGAGGAGGAATTTGGGGGAGATGAAGAAACAACGGCGACAGATAACGTAGGGTTTGTGGGTTCTTTGGTTAAAGAACCCCAAACTTTACATAAATCCTATTTTTCACCCCAGCAATACAATAAATTACTTAATGTACCCCATTTATTGCCTAATGACCCCTATTCTCTTGTGTTGTGCGAATCTGACCCCGAACTAAGTAATTTCCCTATTAGTACCCCGATTGTGTGTAAAAATAGATTTCAGCCCCTAGAAAACACTGGAATTGCATGTCAGGTGTCTAGTGGATATGAGAAAAACGATAGATGGATATTTGATTGTGGGGCGACTGATACGATAACTTATGATGCTTCAGATCTTACAGGGATTCAAAAACCTCAAAAATCCCATATTCAGACAGCTAATGGAGAGTTTACAAAAGTTGAGGGGGCGGGAACTGTGAAAATATCACCTACCCTTCAATTATTTAACTGTCTTTACATTCCTTCGTTGTCTCATAAATTGTTGTCTATTAGCCATGTCACGAAGGAATTAAATTGCACCTTATTGATGCAACCTCATTTCTGTCTGCTGCAGGATATCCAAACCGGGGAAATAATTGGACGTGGCACTGAACATGATGGATTGTACTATGTAGATGAGATAACTCAAAAAGGGACCGCCATGCTAACTCACGGGTCTGCCAATAGGAAGGCTTGGCTTTGGCATCGATGCTTGGGACATCCTTCTATCGGTTACTTAAAATTATTGTTTCCTAATTTTGTTTCTAAACATGATGAGTATTGTGAAACCTGTTTTTTGGCTAAAAGCCACCGAACCTCTTATCCTTTGAATAATACTCGTGTTGATCTTCCTTTTTCATTAATTCACTCTGATGTTTAGGGCCCCACACCTTTTACTGGGGGGGCAGGATCTTAAATACTACTTAGTTTTTGTTGATGACTGCACTCGCATGACTTGGGTATATTTCATGAAACAAAAATCTGAGGTTTATATACATTTTTCATACTTTTTTAACCTTATCAAAACTCAGTACCAGTCTTCTATAAAAATCTTGAAATCAGATAATGGGAGGGAATTCGTTAATTCAGCATGAAACAATTTTTTCAAGAAAATGGTCTGATTCATCAAACCAGTTGTGCCTACACTCCTGAACAGAATGGTGTAGTCGAAAGAAAAAACCGTTCCCTCCTAGAAATGACCCGCTCTATGCTCATTGAATCAAAAGCCCCAAAACACTTCTGGCCCGAAGCCATTGCCACCTCAGCCTATCTCTTGAACAGATTACCCACAAGTATCCTCAAACACCAAACACCACTCCAAGACCTATCCTCATTCACCAAAATTCCACCACCTTTAACTCTTGAACCGCGAGTCTTTGGGTGCTCCGTTTTTGTTCATACCCCAAAACATGAACGAACCAAACTTTCTCCTTGTGCAATTAAGTGTGTCTTCGTGGGATATGGGATAAACCAAAAGGGGTATAGGTGCTTTGATCCTAAAACCAATTGAATGTTTGTTACGATGAATTTCAATTTCCTTGAAACCGAATACTTTTATACCCACCTTAGCAGTCAGGGAAGGATCCGCTAAGTTGGATATCAGCGCCGATGCCAACGCCAAGTAATCCCGAAGTGGGCCTAACAGAGGCGGCAGTAAGCGATTTCGCTGAGCAAGTCTCTGAAGTAGGACAGTTCGTTCCTGAAGGTGACACTCAACCAACTACTTCCCCGTTGAGGCTATCCAATGTAAGTCTATCCAATGTAAGTATTGATAACCATGTTCCTCCAATTTCCTTTACTACTGATGGTGTAAGTGTAGAGGAAGAAGAAGGCCCTGTTGTGGAAAACACAGATGGAAACACTAGTGAAGAAGTCGAAGGGATTGACCCCGACACAGGGGGGTACATTCTTCCACATCGGGAGAACAGAGGAGTTCCACTAAAAAGATATACACCTGAGAGGATTAACAGGAAGGCTCGCTACTCTGTTGCTTGCCTAGTTACGAGCCATATGTCAGAAATGGCTCAAGCATTTGAGAAGGCACTGTATGAGGAGGAAGAGATCCCACAGTCATGGGAAGAGGCTATGCGGCATAAGCACTAGAGAGAGGCAATGCAAAAAGAAATAGATGCACTGATCCGGAACAACACTTGGGAAACGTGCATCTTACCTAATGGGAAGCGACCTGTAGGATGCCGATGGGTCTTCACTATCAAGAGGAGACCAGACGGCTCAGTTGAGAGGTACAAAGCACGGCTAGTCGCGAATGGATATACTCAGACATATGGGGTAGATTATTCAGAAACTTTCTCCCCAGTAGCCAAGATGAACACAATTCGAGTCTTATTGTCTGTGGCGGCAAATAAAGATTGGCCACTGCATCAATTCGATGTGACGAATGCCTTTCTTCATGATGAGCTAAAAAAAGAAGAATAGGTGTATATGGAGGCCCCTCCAGGATTCGCAGCAGACTTCAAGATAGGGGAAGGATGTAGGCTGAGGAAAACTTTATATGGGTTGAAGCAGTCCCCAAGAGTATGGTTTGGGAAATTCGTCGGGGCAATGATTAGTTATGGATATAAACAGAGCAACTCCGATCATACTCTCTTTTTGAAGAAGAAAGGAGATAAAATCACTTGCTTAATCATATATGTCGATGACATGATTATCACAGGTGACGACTTGGAAGAGATTGAGAGCTTGAAGAGGAATCTGTTTCGGGAGTTTGAGATGAAGGACTTAGGGGATCTCAAATATTTTCTTGGGATCGAGGTGTTAAGATCACAGAAAGGGATTTTTTTGAGACAGAGAAAATACATCCTAGACATCCTTGTAGAAACGGGTCTCCTAGAGTGTAAACCGACAGATACGCCTATAGCGGTTAATCATGGATTGCAAATTAATGATAAAGCCGAGTTGACCGATCGAAGTCGATATCAGCGACTAGTTGGAAAGCTTATCTACTTATCGCATACTAGGCTAGACATTGCCTATGCCGTAGGGGTCGTGAGTCAGTTCATGCATAAACCACAGACGAACCATATGGAAGCAGCGCTCAGGATTTGCCGATATCTGAAAGGGACAACAGGAAATGGAGTGTTGTTCTCTAAGAGTGATAATCTTGGCATTCATGGGTACACCGATGATGATTGGGCGGGGAATCCTAATGATAGAAGGTCAACCGTCGGGTACTTTATCTTTGTTGGAGGTAACTTGGTGACTTGGAGAAGTAAAAAGCAGAAAGTAGTCGCCCTCTCTAGTGCTGAGGCAGAGTTTCGTGGAATCAAAAGTGGACTGACTGAGATAATGTGGCTAAGAAGACTGATGAAGGAACTCAGCTTAGCTCATAGCAGAAAGTGTCGACTATACTGTGACAACAAGGCCGCAATAAGCATCTCAGAGAATCCAGTTCAACATGATCGAACCAAACATGTTGAGGTGGATAGACACTTTATTAAGGAAAACATTGAAGGAGGCATTGTAGAGTTGCCATTTGTTCGCTCAGAAGATCAGCTTGCTGACATTTTGACAAAGGCAGTCAACAAGAGGGTTTTTGAAGATGCTCTTTGCAAATTGAGTATTGGAGACCCCACTACTCAATTTGAGGGGGAGTGTTAGAAAAGGAAAAGATATTAACTTGGAGGACAAGAAACAGATTAGCTTGGTGCCTAAGAAATATATTAGCCCAAGAATACTTGGAGCACAAGTACCACCATATTTACTTGTTTGTAATCCCTATTTAAAGGGTGCTTTATACAATGAAATTATCATCCTATTCTACACAATTGTTTCTTCCCCTCTTCCTTTCCACAATGTTTTCTGCACCATTTAACAGATTCTTATCTTGGTTATTTCACGATATCCAAGATTAATTAACCACTTTCTTTACCAAAAATATAAATAAATATAAAGCAAAACATGTTAATTATATCTCCTCCTTCTTTGGGGAGGTTCAGTTGACATATTTACAGTTATAAGTTGACATTTCATTACATTATATTCTCAAAATCTAAGTCACCTAGCGTTTGTTGATCATGCATTTATATACTACTAGTAACATTCATTGTTAATATATGTTTGTCAATAAAAATAATACTACTCCGTATTTGCTAACCATTGTGTTTTGTGTATTTATGTAGTAAATTAAAATAAATTCAATGATTAAACATTTGAAAATGTGTTCATTGTAATACGTTTTACTTTGTGTGATAAATAATATATTGACGGAACATATGATCAAGCATTTGAAAATGTACTCACTTTAATATGTTTTACTTTGTGTGATACTATAATATATTGACGAAACACATAGTTAAACATTTGAAAAATAAGATAATCAATAAGAAATTAATTAATTTATTAAATAAATGGCTACATTAATTCAAGTAAACCTCTTTTCATACAGTACATAGTAAATTCATAAAAGTTATAAATAGAGAATTTCATAGAACTAGTTGATTGGTGAAGCAATTAATAAAATTGAGTACTTTTAGAGTTAGTTATTTACAAATAAATTTAATCTCCCCGCGATGGAATTTTATCTGAAATTTTATGTCAATAGTATCTAATTTCTCACCCAAAGAATAATAGGAAAATACTAGTAATACATAAAAATCCACATGAGTTACTTTTCCACATTCGCAGTTGAGGAGAGTCTTTTTTCGGTGCAATAACATAAGAGCACGTCACTTAAGACTTACCAATGATACGGCGAGTAGTGATCACGGATCTATACCAGCGTGGCATCCAAAACCTTCTAAAAGAAGAAATTTATAATGCCAAACTGATATTCCCTCTGCCAGATCAAAATACAATATCTACTGCGCAACGTACAACATTCATATGTTGTATACCGTGCATCAACGATTGTACCTCTCCACGAAATTACACAAAAAACACATTTACTTTCTACAGACAGAAATCGAAGAGAGAGAGAAAGAGCGAAGAGAGAGAAAGGGTGTATCGAAGAAGAGAGCGATCAGAGAGGAAAACAAAGAGAAGGGTCTTCTCAAATTTCTGATTCAGAATCATTCTGCAAGAAATTTGAAGAGAGTTAATTGGGGAATGCGAAGCAAGAATTTGAAGCAATGGTGGGAGAAGCTACATGATGGGTCAGAGTTAGTAGTTAAAAAAAGATTGAAGAAAATTAAGGCTGGAAGTGTTATGTGATTAAATTTTGTGTTGAATCTGAATTTGGGGAGCTTCAATAAGGTCAGCCCATTTGTAATCTTGTTGGTTTGAACTCAAATTTTTGTCCAAGTTTGAATCTTTATGCTTAGTTGATTCAATTTTTTGGTTCGAGTTTGAATTCTGAGCGTAAAAATCTGAGCTTGAAGTTCAGAATTCAAGCTTGAATCTTTCATTGAGGGAGTGGCATTTTGGTTATTGTTGAATTTGTATAATACAGGTGAAAATGGTGGGCGGTTTACTTGGAGTTGCATGGACGTATCTGGATTTGGGGGTCTAGTTCAATAAAGGGGATGTTTGGATGGTAATTGTGAATTTCGTGGTTGGTGTAAAAGAATTTGTGAATTATCTTGAATTTGGGGTTTTGGAGGGAGACTCAATTTTAATTGGAAGTTTGAGATCTCGAGCCTCAAATTACTTTAGTGTTTGAAATTGAGGTGTTGGAGATGAGCCATAGCTTTGACCGTTTTAGGGTTGTTTTTAGAGGGATTGGATGTTTGGAAACTGGGTTATTGGAGATGTAGCAGCTAAAAACCCTAACTCATTGAAGGTGCTGTAAGGTTGTGTGCAAGTGTGTGTTTCTGTTATATGGATTTTTAGTATAGAGATAGAGAGATAGAGAGATAGAGAAAGAGAGAGATGCAACCACCACATCACTATTCGCGGATCAATCTTGCTGAATTGAAAGCTCAGTTAGTGAAGAAACTTGGGCCAGAGGGGTCAAAGCAATACTTTTATTTCCTTCATATGTTCTTGAGTTTGAAATTGAGTAAGGTTGAGTTCAATAAGCTGTGTCTTAGAATTATTGGCCGGGAGAATATTCCATTTCACAATCAGTTGATTCGATCGATACTGAGAAATGCTTGTAGTGCAAAGACACCACCGCCGGCCAATCAGAAGGATGATGTTTCTAGACATGGTGTGCACCTTACCGGAAAGGATATGTCCACTGACAGTCTCCTGCAAAACGGGTCCCACACCAATGTAGCTCAGGCTTCTGGTTCACCCTGTTTATCAAATGGAGGTGGTGACATGCTGCTACCTCTCTCGCCTCGAAAGGTCAGGACAAATATCCGTGACCGGAAAGCTGGTGACCGTCGTAGTGCACTTGGACCTAATGGGAAGGCTAGTTTTGCTACTCAGCTTCCTGCTGCTACTCTGTCAAGTGACTTTGGTGCTGTGTTGGAGAATGGAGATTTGAATCCACCTGATATGAGAAGTCTACTGAAGCAATCAGGGAGTGAAAACGAGATCTTGGCCCCAAATGCTGCTAAAATGTCCATCGTTAGGAGATCTCTGGATGTTTCAGCTCCTTCGTGTAGCAAAGATCAAACTGAGTTAGTTGTCAGTGATGATGGGAAAGAGGCTTCGGCTAGGAGTCCACTTCGAGCTCCCCTTGGGGTTCAGTTACGTCCTGTTAGCGTTGGTGGGGCACACAGAGCTCTGCCTCTATCGAGTAGCAGTAGATGTCTTGGCTCATATAACAATGGTTCTTTGTTGGACTGTCTAACATTAAGGGAACGGATGGAGCAGATTTCTCTCGTACAGGGTCTTGAAGGGGTTTCAGTGGATTCTGCCAACATACTGAGCCATGGTTTAGATGCTTACATGAAAGGATTGATTAGATCGTGCATCGAGCTTGTAGGGTCAAGATCGGGGCATGAGTCAACAAAGAACAAAACCAATAAGCATCCCAATTATATGAAGTTGATAAACGGTGTAAAACCAGGTCATCAATTTCTGATGCAACATAGTGGAAAGACGATGGAAGTGCAAGAACAAAGAAGTCAGTCCCCCATTTCGTTACAGGACTTTAGAGTAGCCATGGAGCTGAATCCTCAAAAACTTGGCGAAGACTGGCCGATGTTGCTGGAGAAGATATGTACACATGCATTTGAAGAATAGCGGGGAGCTCACATTTTTATGGTTCATAGTTGAGTAACTGGTCCTACTGGATCTCAAGGCATGCTTGCGCTGCCGCTCTTCTGGCCCTGGTGTGGATTTAGTAGCTCAAATTCATGATGGGCCCAGGGCAAAAGCAGGAGTATCTATTCCATTCTGCTTCTGGCTTTTCTTCAATCCAAAAAACCTATTATTAGCGACCACTGTGATGAGCTGAATGCACGAATCTAAGGTTGCGCTCGCTGTTGTATCACTAGCTTGATCCCAAGTTCTTTTTTTATTTGTTTCTTTGTCCTGTAATTTACAGTGAGAAATTTGTAGAACAGTTTTGCAGGAATAATTTGTGTAGCTCAGTGGAAAATGTGGTGGGGTTGCATGATACAATAGTCATGTGTATGTACCATCAAGATTGGTTGGGATCTTAATATAACAATACAGTTTAACCACTTCCTTCCACTATGTGCTCAGTCCTCTCCTTCTTTGATAACATTTTACCTTACTGTTTCCAAAAGTATGATTACTTATACGTTTCTTACTTGTTTAGTTATGTCGTCTTGATCAGAATCCGTGATGATGGTCGTTGATTCATTGCTAAAGATCTGGCCTTGCATTTTATTTGTCTGTATTCATGTATATAGCATGCCAATTTCATGTGCACCTGCAATGCTTTTTTGTTATAGAGGATTCATTTATAAGTGAAAACATGAGGAAACTAGTTTACTCCATTATGCTTTATCTCTTCCCTTGAATGGTAAGGGCATACTTTTTTTTGCAGACCAGTCTCTCTAGGTATTTTGCAGGTTGCTTTGCCTCTTGAAATCTCTGATGGATTACTCCAAGAACAAAGATATTGGTCAGTGCCTAAAATCTTTGGTATATATGGTATTCCTCTTCCTCACTTCTCTCGTTGCTACTTCTTGTTACTCTTCTGCAGGTCAGGGAGCATTTTATTATAATACTGATCAGGGCTGGTGCTAGCATTCATGTGCATGGGCCTCTACGAATAACACAGGTCCGTGGTGGCCGGTGTTTTATGATGTTTATTTTATCATATTGTGCATTTGACACAGGCGTGGAGGCATTTTCGTACCATGGCAACACTCTCCTGATTTATCAGAACAAGTATTAATAATGCAGCAGTTTTTTATGAGGTTTGGCCAATAAAGAAAAGTTATTTTCAATCCTTACAGTTGCCTCCAACTAAATCGTAGATACTAATTTTTTTTTGTCAAACCTGAATCTAAATTCTCCTAATTTTTTATGTAGTGGAGTATCTAAATAATAAGAACTGAGGTCCTTCAGAAAAGATTCTTAATCACTATTTTTTCTTGGCATTATCTGTTAAGTGCACGTTTGTTAGATTTTGATTTGTGGATAAGTTATAGTAGCTCAGGATCCCACTACTTGCCGTAATGGAAAAGAAATGGAGCACCTACCAATGCATCTTCACAGACCATAAACTACGAGATCACCCCCTTCATTCTAGGTGACAGTTTGTTCTTGGTGTTTTTGGTTTAGTGATTCTAATGATTACCAAAATGTGGTCTTTGCCACATATGTTCATTGTTAAATGTCTTAAACTTTGTTTTGCTGGTCTTCCTTTGGGATTGAATTGTTCATTGGGATATCTATTGTAGCTTTAGCTGTCTTCTATTGCTTCATGTTTGGGACTTGCAATTATGATAGAGAGTGTGTGGGGAATGTATAAAGTCAAGAGATTGTTTTTGTGACTGTAAAACTCCTTGGAGCAAGGATTGATGATGGATGGCAAAAGCCATATTTACAAATGAGTTTCACAGCAATAATGAAGTGATTACAATCCTAAAGTGAAGATGCACATTTTCTGTAAAACATCAAAAGGGGTGATGTGATGATGATGCCATTATTTGCAACAGCTGCTGCTGCTGCACCCATGAATTGCCGACTGTTTTCCCTTATTGACTTTGATTCAAGTTCCTCAAGAACCAGCGCTTGCGCTTGCTGTGGTTTGACATCACCTCCGTCTCGCTCTTCTTCAACATCTCCCACATGATCTGCACATCCTCATACCCGCATGTCTGAATGTCATCGTGAAGTTTCAGCAGCCCCCCACCTACACAACAGAGTAAAAGCCATCATCAGTCATTTTCATTCCCTCACATCAACGGCCAAAATTCCTCAGACGAAGCGACATGAACATGAGCACACGTTAAAGCAAAAAAGAAAGATGCATATAGCCATCTCATCCACAAAGAATCTGATTCTTTGGCTGTTTCTATAATCTTATCCTACTAAATCGTCAGAGCCCCACTTCAAATCACTCGATTTTTAGGATGATTACAACTGACAAGCATCAAAGAGTTAATATACATCCCATTCCCATGTGATCTTTAGTGCCACAAAAATCTGAAGAAAAGAACAGAAACCGAAAGCGAAGCAGGCAATATAGAGAGGAAAAAAGAATAAAAAAGTGGGAAATTGCTTTAGTTTTGTCATATTAAAGGGGCCAATTATCTCTTAATCTATTGTTTTCTTGAGTGGAACTAACTACAAGCACCTATAAGTGGAATTTTTAGGTATAATGAGCATATACCATACAATAAACAAATGCAACTATATTCCAAAAGCCATCATCAGTGCGCGAAAGAATACCGTTTTCAAAGGCTAAGACTGCACTAATCCACAAGTGGATGACAAGAACATCATAAAATACTTCAGCCAAATTGTGTCCAAATCAGTAACCTATCGTTGTCATACATTCTAAATACTTCATTTTGACCAGATAGCTACGAACAACATCATCCTCGTTTGGTCATTCTCCTTCTCAATCACTAGCTTACATCATACACTCGTATAATCTGCTAATGTTCATTACATACACCAGGGGCTGGGAGCTCTACTCAGTGCTTGTGTAGTCATCTTCCACCAAGCACTATCAACAGCAACAACTAGTACGAAAGCTTAAGCAAAACGCCCCATCTAAGTCAACGGAACCTTTATATCCTTCGACACACCAAGCCTATGCCTCCTAATTCTTTCCATATCGACCCAATTCTTTCTAGATTCGGAAACAGACTTTTGGTAAAGGCATCCAATGATAGTTAAAGAAACAAGCAAAAAAGATAAGTGGCACTTTATTAGTGAATGCAGCAAGGAATCTTCCTACAGTGAGTGAAACTGAGATGAGATAATCCTCACATTTTTAGGATTATTTAGAGAAAGTCTCACAGATGCTATACCAGACGGATTCCATTTTGCACGCGACATCATTCAAATGAACGATAGATACTACATCCGATGGAATCCATCGAGTGACGTGAACTATATCCTCGAAGAACAAGAAGGTCCCCAAACAAAGTGTTTCGCTTTAAACGTGTAAAGATATGTGAATGCTTTATTATTTAGCAGTATTAAATTCTATGGATATAACTCTATAAAGAAGGAAAAAGGGAATATCACCCAAATTTCCAGTAAAAATCTAAATCATGCATAATTTCTTCAGATAAGCACAGAAATGAAAACAGAGGACCAAAACTTGAAGCCCTCGCAGAAAGGAAATTCATGAAAATCTGCTCCTACCAACTACCCGTAAAAGGGGGAAAATATCAAACTGAAAAAATGGCAAAAACAGAAAGAAATTAAACCAACTTTTTAAATCCTCGCAAACGTCAGTCCACCAAATTATTCACACGCACGCACATAGTGTATATTGATATTACAGGGCAGCTCGAAAATCACTTGAAACACTCCAGAAAACCTCAATTAACTACACTAATTTCATAATTGAAAAACGCATTTGAGTGGTAATACAATGAAATTCCACCCCCATAGGAATATAGGAATATCGAGAGAGAGATAGATGAGAGAGTTTGACCTTCTTTTCGGGCTTTAACGCGGGCGGAGACGGCAAACCAAGCCCGCCTAACCGGGAAGACGATTTTGTGCCACCAATCCATGACCTTGATTTTGACCTTCCGCCGTCGACAGAAGAGCCTTAACCCGGCCAGAACTATCCCCTTTTTCCGTTCTCTATCTAGCTACGCAAAAGCAGAGGAGTGTGTAAAATCAACATGCAGAGGAACACACAGTGTGTGAGAGAGAGAGTTTTAGAGAGAGAGAAAATAAAAGTTTGTTGGGTTTGAGTTAAAGCGAAGGGTTTAGCCGTTAAGGGCAGTCGCGGCTTATTTTAATAGGAGTCACCTCACCGACATGTGACGGATTAGCGTGCCTTTCTCCATCAATTATTTTATTAATATGCTAAATCATATCCCGACACGTTGATCATGTTTTCACCTCCCTTTCCCACTTTGTTTTGCATTGCATGACGTTTTTTTATATTAATAATTCATAATTGGGTGATATTTTGATTTAATCTTGTTAGGTACAGTAGTATGTTCAGATGAATAGTTTAGCACAAATTTAATTTGCTGTTTACAAAATTCGAGTAATCATACCATGCCGTCTTATGGAAAACTGGATGACTTCGAATATGATTTATAAAAAAGGAGTGTCGATGTGTGTTATACTGTGACTAAAGTAATTATTGTTATGACTTTGAATAAAAATGATCGTTATATTTTAAAAATTAGGTTGATAAACGAAACTGATAAGTATGACCACTTATTATAAAACTCATTTCAACATATTATATTTAAATAATTGCTTATTTTTGGAAATTTAACAAAACATGAAACAAGTTCAAGGAAAATAAAAATAAAAGAAACGTACCAAAAAAAAAAGGAAAATGCTTAATCATCGTGTTATATGACGATGTGCTACTATATATAATTCCTATTCTATAGAGGAAAAGACTTACTCTTTTCTAAAAAAATTCATAGGAGTACATATTTTAAGTAACCCATTCCAACATTAATTCATCGATGATTCATGTTTCATGATGATTTATTTTAAAAAATTTATGAATAAATGGAAACATGCCAAGGAAAGTATTAAAGATAAAGACAAAGCCCGAAATTAAATTACAAAATAATTAAATTAAAATTGATTTTAAAAGGAATATATTAATATAACATGTTATAATAGGAGTGTGATTTTTAAAAAATAAATTTAGTAACTATGTTACATGTGTGTAAATTAATACTACGATAATTAATGGAGTATATAATCTAAATCAATGATTTTTTCTAAATAATATATTTAAATTCTATAGTGAAGATAAATTAATCACAAAAATTATATCCCTAGTCATAAATTATCTTCAGTTTTGGGCATTGTTTTATTCATTGGTCGACTGGATCTCATTTCACATAAATTTGACTTTGATTGGCTTGTGTTCAAATGAGTCGCCACATAAGTGGCCAAAATTTCTGCAGACAATTGTTTTAATATATCTAGGGCGGTTTGACTTAAATTCTGTTACCTCAGAAGTACCCTTATATTACTCCTAGTTTATAAGACCCATTTTATGGGACTGTTATTCAGAGTATTATTGTTTTTATTAATAAAAAAACAGACCATTTAAGAATATAACTAATTACTACTAGTACTACTAATTAATACTCCATCCATCTCAGGGTAGATGTCACACTTGAGAGATGACACAAGATTTTAGGAGATGTTATTTTGTGTGTTAAGTAGTGAAGAAAAATATAATTTTATAATTGATGTGAGAGAGAACTTTTTTCCAAAAGAAGAAATGTAACATCTTTTGTGGGACAAACTAAAAATGAAAGTGTGACATCTCTCTTGGGACGGAGGGAGTACTGCTTAGTAGTATGTTTATTCTATCCTATATAAGCTCCCTCTCCATCCGTCTCAGCTTATATATGGTGTATTCTTTTCTGGGATGTCCCAGTCTAAGCTTAAATAAGACATTTTTTTTACAATAATTAAATTCATTCGTTTTCTTATTTTATCCTCTTATCTTTATATTTTACTCATCTTATTTTACTTTACTCTCTTTTTCTCTAATTTCCTTCTTTATTATTTCGCGTACTTTAATATTTAAAATTTTATCACTATTACCCAAATTCTTGTGCCAAAATAAAAAAAAAATCAATTAGGTTGAAATGGAGGAAATATTACTTTTGATTTGGGATAAATTTTGATAAAGTACATAAGTGTATGTTAGAAAATTGAAAGTTTCATTTTTATTAGAGTTTTAAATTAGTTAAAATGTAATGTGAATGAAACAAGAGTCTGACTATTATATTATTGCAATAATAGTCATTATGGTGAGTCCAGTAATGACATTTTTGGTAGTTACAACTTACAAATGTAAAATTGACATATAGACTGGATAGACATGATAAATAATTGAAGGTATATTTACGTCATTGAACTTGAAAATTATTTGTGCTCGGACATGTCTATTATTATAATCTGATATATGCCTATGTAATTATCTAATGGTTTAGTGAGTAATTTTCTAAATCTCGTCGAAGTTCTAAAGTAATTAAAGTGTTCAAATATTTGCATCTCTTATGACAACGGAAATTAATCCAAAATTTGATAATGGTCTAGTTGAAAGCTAAACACTTAGCCGACGACTCTGTATAATGATTGATATTGAAATAGCCAAGTTGGGAAGTGGAGAACACTATGAGATATTCGATATAAAAAAAAAAAAGTACAAGTCCACGTTGATTTGGAGTATATTTTAACACTACTAGTAAGACTTATTCGGTGAATTGAGTGAAAGGTTAATTTGTTTGGGGGTGACGGTGGCGGTTAAAATATATACTCCACTAAATTTAATTAATGCGCTACACTATTGAAATAAATCAAACAAGTAGTCACTTTTGTGTAGCTTTGAAAGGACAAAGAATTTGTTGAATAATTTTAGATTTTTTTGTTTTTCTCTCTCTTTCCATATTAGTCGTCGAGTTTTGTTTTTATCAGGGTTTTCCTTCCTTCATACCAATATCAAATAGTAGTATAATTATTCATAATTTGAACATCTATCACCACTATTGCAACTATAATTCCGAACGATACAATAATGAAATATGCATGTACGTGTAGTATAAACTAAAAACTTAGCTGTTAAACACCATAGTAATTTAAAAAACTCTACCTAAAACGTGCTTATTTTTTTTAGTTGAGCTTATGAGTGGGGATGTCAATAGGCCAAATCCATTGAATTTGGGTCTTTCTAAAACTATGAGCTAGTTAGTCAGATGCGGGTTAATTGTGTTAGGAATTTCAAACTCTAACCATAAGTGTTTGAATTTTGGATCAGCTCAGCGGGCTGATCAGATTAATAACTAAATATTTAATAAAATTAATTTATGTAACTTTTTATTCATAAGGATCCTATAATTTTCTTTATCTATAATTATATTCAAAATTAAAGATATTAATCACATAACAAACATAAACTCATATTAATATAAAATTTTAAAATATGACATTAGATATAAATAACACTTCATAAATCATGAGTTGTTGAATCATTTTACATAAAACTATAAGTTAATGAGATAAAAAAAATGACATGTTAAAAATTAAATTAAAGATTTATTGAACTAAAAATGAAACATCAACACATCTCGCCAAATTTTAAATCATAGTTTAGAATTCAGAAATTTTTTAACAGTAAACTTGAACTGCCAGATCTTTTGGTCAATTACATTACAGTATACTAATAAAAACTAATGCCGTTACATTAAATATTAAATTGAAGAATTATTTTTTTTTAAAATTGTCGTTAAAGTATCATATTATTTGTCAAAATGTGAAAAAAATTAGGCAATAGGTGCAGTTAGGGCCAACCTCTGGGATTTTAGGTCAGCTATGTTCAACTTGAAATTTTATCGAATCAGAAATTTTTAACTCTAATTCTCAAAATTTAATAAGTTATTCAGATGCATTGACATCCCTATTTATCAACTTTAATATCTTAATTGCCAATTATATAATGCATCTACGGATAAATCTTTTTTAGTACTCCACTATTAAGTTTTCTGAAATAATTTTATATAATAAAAATTAAGTTTAGATTGTTTTCTATCAGTGCTTAACTAGTCCTAAATTCTCCGTGTTTCTTTGAAACTCAAATGTTACACATTAATGGAGTATATATCATAGATTCAAAGTAGTATTTCTCTTTATATATCTGATCAAAGTAGTATAAAGATTAGATTTGATCAATTTCCAAAACTTCAACAAATTGATTGCCATTGGAAGCAACCTTTATAAAATTGAAAAGGTATAGTAAATTGCCAATTATTCGTTGAAACAATGATTAAATTGGTCTACACATATAGTAAATTAATAATAGTAGGGTAAGGGTGTGAAGAAAAGTGAACGAATATTAGGCTGAAAGATATTTTGAAATTTGGTCGAATTTGAATTAGTATTGGCGGTACATACCTTTGTGTCGGTAATTTTATGGACCACGTGACTTTAATAAACTAATGAAAGGGTCTATAATTCTCGTCTTTGTCCAAAAAAATTTATAAGCTGAATATATTCAAAAATATACATACCGTCTAATTTAACTATATGTTTAGCTATCGTCATACGAAACATTAACTCAAATACAGAGTTTTATATAAACTTTCTGATGCTTGTTAAAGTTAAATATTATAATACTAATAAAATATAAAAATATATATTGTCGTATAAACTCATCTTTTACATCCAATGAAATTTTCTATCCCCTCGAAATAATTATGCGCGCGTTCCACTAGTAACTGTTTATTTTAATAATATTTATTAGTATACCAAAAGTTTATTTTTACCAACAGATGATTAACATTTAAAAAATTACTTTTACCAATAAATGATCAATCAAAATAATTTTAAAAAATTTAACTGTTTATTATATAACTGATAAGGCTAATTTCATGCATTGGTTAAGGGATAAATTCTGTGATTTTCCGGGTCTAACAAACCTTTTTGAGTCAGGTGTGTAGAGAAAATTGTCAACCCCAGGAAGAAGACAGAGATCACCTGGTGGAGGAAGCCGACAAGGGAGATAAGCTGAACAAGGAAGAGCGCTAGACAAAAGAGCATTGAATCGAAGGGCAAAATGGGCATTGCAAGAACAGTCTAGAAGCTCTATCCATTATAAAAAGGAGCACGCAATCAACATGAATCATCACCTTTCAGCTCCTAGCTTAGTTTTCCACTTTTTCTCTACACACTCACACACTTGGGGGAAATCGTAGGGGGGTTCTCGTTTCATCGGAAGTTTGGGTGCAACACCGTCTCTGCGGAGGCGAAGAAACAATTGTCTTTTAATTTTCTGTCTACTTTTGGTACTCGCCAAGTCCTCGCTGTTCGAGGCTCGGCTTTGGTGTTGTTTCTATCGTTGGATATTTCGTATTTTGCAATGGATATATCTGTTTATGTTCCGTTTATCTTATCGTGTTGTTTTGGGTTTGATTTGCTGATTATTATTGAATGATCTGAGTTGGAGTTGTTTCGCAAGAAATTGTTTGTGATCGGTTGAATCTACGTAGACTTGTGAGGATCGGAGGTGGAAATGATGTTTGGTTGTTGTGGATGGCTTGCGTCCGGAGTGGATTAAGCGTCCGTGAATGGATCTGTTTGTTTTCGCTTGATTTCGTTGTTTAAATTCTGCATTCTCGTTTTACCTTGTCTAGTAGCCGTAGATCTGCTTTAGTTTTAACCGTTCTTCATTTCTATCGGTTTAATTCCGTCTTCTTTGATTTGATCTTCGTTCTTGTTCTGTTTTAACTGGTTGTTTCATAATAAATGTTGGAGAAGATGATGTCGCTGTTAGTTAGTCTTTTAGTTAGTTATTTTGCAGCTTTTCAATCGTACTCTACCTTTTCAGAAAATGGTCCCCACATTTAGTTGCTTTCCCAGGTCTAGGTTAATTCAGGAAATTGTTCGTTCGATCTAGTAATTGTCTCGCTCCATTTTGATTAATATGCATGTTTTTATGTTTCTACCTAGATCTAGCTGTTAGAATAGAATATTTCAATTACCAAGTCTAGGAATTAAAGCTCAACTCCAAAATTGTGTGGCAGCACCCAACAAAAAATAGTTTCCGAGTTTTTGAACATGTTTACTTGCACATTCATCTCTGTGGATTCGATCCCTACTTCCACGTACTAGTTTTCTTAATTAAAGCGGGTTGATGGTTTTGAAGAGGGAGTTAAGATAGTGATTGTGTGCCCAACGACAAGTAGCTCAAGGTTCTTTGAGTTCCTAGACCCAATGTCTAGCGGATTTCCTGGACCGAGGATTTTCTTCATTAATTTTTAGAACACACTTTCACTGACCATCATTAGCTTCTAAGTCAGCCTCTTCAATAACACATGATATTTTTCTCAAATTAGTAAACAATCACCAAAAAGAAAGACAATGGCATTCTTTAATTCGTTTTAGGAGGCTAAATTGTACACTATTTACGCTTCAAACACTGTTCTCATTTTTTATATCCCAACTAAAAGTAAAGGACATAAGTAGAAGCGTCCCACATAAAAATTAAGACGCAGTTAAGAACGATTCTCATTGTGTGCTAAATTTTAGATTTTTTCCAAAATTTTCTAATATAAATAATTGTGTCCAATATTTTTTTCCTTGATGAATTTATTGTATTGAATTTTGGATATCATTTTCTGAATACAATGTTATGTTTCAATGTTTGTGTACATTTTTTTCTTGCCGAGGAGCTAGGTGTAGTCAAAGGTAAGGCACCGAAGTAATATCTCTTTCAAGATGTCATTAGCTAAAGTTTCACCAATTTACAAATTGTTTTTATTCTAATTCGATATTTCGTCCAGTCCATTATTGTCCATACCTGCTTGATTTTTTATTTTGATATATTTGTGCTTTTAGCTAGTACATAGCTAATTAAACGAAATTGGTAATATGAATTTGAGTTGATGGTACCTTAGTATCATAAAGTTTATGAATTTGAGTTGATGGTACCTTAGTATCATAAAAACTTTATATGTATGGTTCTCATGGTTTGCTTTACAACAGGAAATATGAGTACATATCTTTACCAGCATATTACATCAAGATTATCAATGTTCACACGGCGGACGTGCTGGCTCAATTCTCACCATATAACCAAACAAATATAGATATTATGCTATATTTAGTTTAGTCCACGTTTACATTAATATATTTTTTTTTGTTTTTTGATTTGATTTAATTGTAGATTAGAATTAATTTTAAATGGATAAAACCAAAAAACAAATACTAATGTAGATTAGTGAGAAAGGTGCTCGCGGATGGGGCTACTATTTTCAGATTTAGGTAATACAGTGTATAATTGGTAGTGAGAGAAATTCATTATTAATCATAAAGTTGATTTATATAATAAGGTTTTGGACAAGTCTTAGTCCACGAAAGGTAGTATGTCATTCTTGATCTTGATGAGCATGATGGGTAGTGATTTGTGATTCAACAATATATAGAGTGATTGGACTACTATTAATTGGACCCATGCCATGACTTAGAGTTCTAATAATTGCCCCTTTTGTATACTACCCTACAACAACTTAATTGTTGAAAATATTATACATTTTCTAAGGTGTGCCACTCAATTTTGTCTTCAACGTGACACTACTTTTGGAAACTAAATGAAGGACATGGTATCCCTAACTTTGTTTGATCTTAACTTTTTCAACATGTTCTTGAATCTTCCTCAAAATTGAGTCACTCAACTACATTAGTTGGTTATTAAGCCTCGTCGATTAGAGACTGAGTTATCATCGACTGAGAATATGATTAATTTGCTTGCATTATTTTGTCTAGTGGAGTATAATTTTTTTAATAATGTAGAAACTATAAAGTAAATCCAAACTAGTACTCCATATATGTTATCCTGCAAAAATATGTTTCCTTGTTGCTTTGTATTTATAAATCTTTATTTAGAAAAAAAATATTTGTTTTTAATTAAATTTATAGAAATTGATAACTTTATATGTGATAATTAAATAAATGAATCTTTTTCTATATCCTAATAGATTAATTCATGTTTACCAAAAATTCTTCGGTCAGTATTTTGTACAAGTGATTGGATAATATTCACTCTCTAAATAGACGTGGATAATCTATCGTAATTCGTGAACTGATGCAGTGATTTTGAATTGACTTCCCATCTTGGATGACAGAGAACATTTGGTGTGATATACATCCATGTTGGTTAAACTAAAATGTGCGGTCTCAGCTATTATTCATTTTAATTTATTCCAATAACATTGAGCTTACGGTAACGGTTCTACACTACTTTTAACTTATTAGATGGTAGTGTATAGTATAAACTTTTGCAACCATCATATATATACAGTCTCCAATGCATTCCACCCACTTTCGTCCGAACAAAATAGAACCTTTCGTTGTAGACACTATAATAATAATAATAATAATAATAATAATAATAATAATAATAATAATAATAATAATAATAATAATAATAATAATAATAATAATAATAATGATAATGATGATGAGATGTCACTGTCAGCTTAGATCGAGTTTAATGTCTAATCACTCTCCTGTATATGCATATATTACTTCATAGTTCATATACTATAATTAAGATGGTGACGACGCCAACGTTTGGGAATTAAGATGGTGACAAGTGCATGCATGTTATAATACGTTAGAATAATATAAATTATACG
The DNA here is from genome assembly GCF_029641045.1 of Salvia hispanica. NCBI lineage: Eukaryota > Viridiplantae > Streptophyta > Magnoliopsida > Lamiales > Lamiaceae > Salvia > Salvia hispanica. The sequence goes on from NC_142696.1 coordinate 41,108,846, forward strand.
TGGTAGTCGTTATTTATAGTATTAAATGATTAAGCATTTCATCACTCATGAACCATACCCATATGGCGAAGAGTAATAACCTCAAATTTAAAAGCCCATGTGTGTATGAATTAGTGCGAACTCAATTAGATAAGCCCAAAGAGCTAGTTTTCCTATAAATAATGAATCAACCACAGCTGCAAAAACAGAAATTGAAAAACAGCAACTTATGTAAACAGTCAACTGAAATTGAAAAACAACCAATTTATGTCATTTCAATCTCTCTCAGAGAAATAATAGAAAATTCTAGCTTAAGGTATAATCAATGAAGATACATTGTACTACTACTTTTTTTGTTAAATTTTTGTGCATGCGGTCTTATTCTGATGATTAATTTTGGCAGCATCAAAATCACACTTGGCAACCTCCATGTGTAGAAGTCCAAGCTTTTCCACAGGCATAGCAGAACTCATACCTACACCTGTTGAGGCCTTAACAATTTAAGAGGTGGACGGGAAAGAGAAATAAACAAAACATAATAAGAAGGCATACCTGCACGTAATGTGCAGGCATCCTTCATTCTTCTCGACGTAGAAGTTGCAGCCGGGGCACCTCCGCCACTTGTTGGACTTGGCAAGATCATGCACCATCAAATCCCCTTCCTCTCTCTCGTCCTTCCCTAGCTTCGCGAAGCCCTCGCAGTCCATCCCGGTGTGCGACGGCGCCACGTTGCAGCTCGCGCAGAAGAGCCTATTGCAGAAGGGGCACTCCGCCAAGGCGATGCCCCCGCTGCCGTCGTCGACCAGCAGGGCCGAGCAGTCCTTGTAGGGGCAGTAGACGCGCTGCCCCACCCCGATGGCCGCCTCGCACAGCACCTCGTCCCACGCCGCCGCCACCTCGGCGGGGAGCACGGCCCTGCACGCGGCGGCGCAGCCAGTTCCGGGGCAGGCGAGGGCGTCGGCGATGGCGCGCTTGGTGACCTTGATGGAGAGGTGGCGGGAGATGCAGTCGTTGCAGAAGCGGTGGGTGCAGCCGGGGAGGGGGAACATGATAGGGTCCTCGAGTTAGCAAATCTCGCCGAAGATCATCTCTAATATCATATCTTTTATTTTAGTTAGTTATTTGATTTACATATCTTTTGTAATCTTTTTATTTATTTATTTTGCTTGCTTAGCAAGATAGGTTTTAGAGTTTAGAATTCTATAAATAATAGAATTCTCTATCATTTTGATTCATTGAGAATTAAGAAATAAAATACTTCTTTTCTCATTCTTGTTCCAAAACCCTAGAACTTCAACTAGGTGTGTTTATCATATTTTCCGATCAATATCTGTCGTACGCGTGCTCTTTTTGCATCGATAGAACCTCACGTTCTATCAATTGGTGCTTTCATTGTTTACTCTTCCTCCATACCATTCCACCCCTCAAATCCCCTCAAATCTCACGCAACAATCCCTCCCAAAATTCATTCCCTTATTCCTTTCACCCCCACTATCAGTGGCGATGGAAACAATCACCAACAACGCTCCACCACCGTTGCATGAATATTCCTACCAGGTTCACAGGAAAATAGAGGAATCCCTCGCCAAGCTCACAACTGCCATTACCGTGGCGAGACAGAAAGAGCCGCCGGACCAGCCGCCGGTTGCAACACCTCAGCGGAGCTGGCCTCTTCCGCCGTCGGTCACAAAATCACCTCTGGGTATCAAACCTTGGGCCGTGCCACGCCTCCACCTCGAGCCACCACGTTTCGACGGAGAGAATGCTCCAGATTGGATCTGTAGGATCCAAAAGTACTATAATCACCACTACACACCACTAGATGATCGTCTTTATCTTACGCAATATCTCTTCGATCACCCAGCATCAGATTGGAGAGAATATTGGGTGGAAAATAACAAAGGAAAGGGTTGGGATGACTTCTTGCTAGCCGTTAAGCAGCGATTTGATCCCGATTTATATGACTACGTCGGTCGATTGGCTACTCTCAGGCACACTTCTACCGTCGAAGCCTATCAAGCATCGTTCAAATCATTGCTACAAAAGGCTTCGCACATCAGGGAGACGACGCTATCCTCTTTGTTCATTGCGGGCCTCAAACCCCCACTGAAACACATAGTACTGATGCGACGGCCTAGCACACTCAAGGAAACTTTCACCATCGCACAGCAATTAGAACAGCGGCAACCCAATTGCACAACAGCGTTTCCTGTCGTGAACCAGGAGCCCAATTGCCTGCCATCGCAGCAAAAGGAGGAGGTCACACAAGAGGTATTTGCTCCGAAATTCTCTGAAGAGGCAGTTTCATGTGTGGTTGAGAAGAATATGTTAGATGTTCTGCCTTCAATTGTTGACAATCAATTTGTTGCTCGTCCTTTGAACGCGGAGTCTAGCAATATTTTTGCTAATGGGAGTAGTTCAAATTCAATTGTGTGTGATGGGAATATGAACCAGAATATGGGATCGGCAAATTGTGGTGTTTCTAATGAACTTGGTTTTGATCCAATGGATGCAATAAGAGATGTTGATCAATTCCTTGGATTTGGTAGCCCAAAGTCTTATTCTGGGTGGAGTTTTGATGCTGAATTGCCACTTCCAAACTGCAATAGGGGCGACGGAAAATTTCCGGTTGAGGCTCGGCATATTCGGGATATTTCTGGCGAGGCAATAGGTGTTCCTGTGGTTTATAATGATAATCACACGGAGACAAATTTTTATGAACAGGCAGTGGCGATAGATTCCTTAGCCACTGCACAATCTAATCTTGATGATGCTGCAACAATTTGCCTCATGGAAGAGATGGTGTTCGCTATGAAGGGGGACGGACATAACATGGCCCCAGATTCTCATTTTGTTGAGCACATCGCTGGTGTAGTAGATGGTTATTTAGTTCACCACAAAGCAAGTCACTCTGATGATCCCGGCAACGTTTCAAAATCCCAGAAAAAGTGTCACTGCTGCCGGAGAGTGAGCAGGCAACGGACATCATACGTCGCGGGTGAGAAAGTTTCGGCTAGTGAGATTCTGGTCAATCCAATAAGACATACACCGCAAAATGCCTCGTCCACACGCACATGGCGCCCGCCACCGTCACGCACCGAGGCAGCAGTGCGCATTGCTGAGGTAAATTTCAGCTCCACCTTCAATTGGTCGAATTTGCTGCATTTGGACGTTTCTGAGAATGCATTTAGTGGGAGATTTGCGATCGGTTTAGGCTGTGATGTGAATCTTAGACACCTTAATCTTGCACACAATTGGTTTAAAGAGCAAGAGCTCTTGCAAGCTGTTATGCTTTCTGGTTTTGAGTATTTGAATTTATCAGCTACTAATGTGATTGGTGAGATTTCTTGTAATGGCTCCCATTTGAGTAGTTTGAGGATTCCGGATTTATTTGTGGGGCTGCTCTCTTTGGCAATTGGGAGTCGGAGCAAGGCCTCAATGTGGGCAATGGAGCAGAGTTCTAGTACAGAGGAGCTCACTATCTCGAGTGCCTTCTCGTTCCACACAGATGTGATGCCACCTATGGTGGATGTGAGCCGGGTTGGTGTAGAGGTTGCTAGGCCATTTACCCTTATTGAAAGGATTGTGCAAATCTATAGTGCTACTGCCAGAAATTGGGAGAAAACACCTATTGAAAATGCTGTCAATGTAGTATTTGCTTACGCCAAGTTGATAGAAGAATACAATAATGTTAGCAATGATCAGTCTAAATCTACAGCTACAGCCAACCGAGTAGGGACTGCCTTAGTTCTACTCCAGTTACACTTTCTCGTCGCAGCTTTCCCTACTGGCCACTGCTATTATGATTTCCATTTTCACTTTGAGGACGAGCCGCCTCTATTCTTCTTTCATGACCCACCTTGAGGTCAAGGTGGTTTTCAACGGCGGGAGAGTTGATAGGGTCCTCGAGTTAGCAAATCTCGCCGAAGATCATCTCTAATATCATATCTTTTATTTTAGTTAGTTATTTGATTTACATATCTTTTGTAATCTTTTTATTTATTTATTTTGCTTGCTTAGCAAGATAGGTTTTAGAGTTTAGAATTCTATAAATAATAGAATTCTCTATCATTTTGATTCATTGAGAATTAAGAAATAAAATACTTCTTTTCTCATTCTTGTTCCAAAACCCTAGAACTTCAACTAGGTGTGTTTATCATATTTTCCGATCAATATCTGTCGTACGCGTGCTCTTTTTGCATCGATAGAACCTCACGTTCTATCAGAACATGCTGTCGCCGTCTTTCTTCTCCGCGCAGATCTCGCACAGAGACTGCGATGACTCTCCGCCTTCCTCCGCCGCAGCGGCTAATTTGGGTGGTAATTGGTGGAGGAGGGAAGAGATGATGACTTCCTGGAGCTGCAATTCATGGGCGAAATCGTCGTCGGAGAGTAGGGATTCTGTGTTGGATTGGGGATTTTCGGAAGTGCTGATGACGATTGAAGCGAGGAACTCGTCGTTACAGGCGAGGGCGAGGGTGATCGCTCCGGATTCCATTTCCATTTCTGTTCAATCTTGAGACTTGAGAATCAAATGCTTAATTCCAAAGGACTTTGCAGTTATTGGCACTAATTGGATATGTAAGTGGGGATTTAGAGCGATTTGTGGTGATAGGATATTAATCACTAGGAATTAGGAGCGTTAGATTGGATGGAGAAGAAAAATCGCGTGATTTTAGACAGAATTCGGTTTTCTTCGTAAAGGAGAACGCTGACAAAGAATCATATACTCTTTCTTAACCCACTTCACATATTATACAAAAACATCTTCATAAACTAGAAAAATATATCAAAACCCATTAAATCATAACAACTAAATTATAAGTTAAATAATTATATAGAAAGATATCCACTTCAAATTAAGACCCATTTTCTAGGATAGGCAGTAGTTTTCTCATTTATCACGGTTATTTTTTTATTTAAAAAAATGATACTATATACACTATTTTTTTTCCAATAGCTTCGAATATGAGAATTATTCAATTATATAATCACTCACGATTGCAGTTGTTTCTTAAGCACGTTGCTAATTCACACACACCCACGTTTGTCATTTATTAATTTTACAGTTATGTTCGAAATTAATGCATATGTTAATTTACTAAGGCACACAGCACCCAATAAGGATGAATTTTCTTCATGAAAATGGAATTCTCTATGTAAACATAAATAGGGCCCGTGTTACTAGGTGGATGCATCGTTTAATTTGGGTTGGGTGTAATTCCTAAATTAAATCCATTTCTAGACAACAAATAGCCGGCCCATATAAGTAATTTGCTAATACTCTACAAAGTACAAACTGTAACAACAAATAGCTTTGATTTTTATGAATTTTGTGAAATTAAAAATTACAATAACATTTTTTAACGTATTAGAATCAAACTAAATAGATAAATCAAAACGAACAAGGCTAAAAGTATATCAAATAAAAGTGGTGCTCACATAAGGTGCTCACAGGAGGCATGAAAAGTCCATCAATATTTGAAAGTCCATCAATATTTGAATGTTTAAAAATGGTATCTGCCTATACAGATATTCTAATTTTTTATTTGACCGACAACTCTAATACAAAATATTCTGGTGCTCAATATATGAAATTAATTAAATTAGAAGCATGCACTATTCCACCGAAAAGTTTCTTTATTTTAGGCATACTGCAGTGCATCCGCTGTAATTATACTTTTAGTTATGATTAGTAATCTAATCAACAATCAATAGTCTACATGATTATCAATATCATACTAGCTTGCAATTCAGATTTCAGCGATAGGTTTGTCTTTCCCTTTTCTAGTGGAGTACGTAATAATAAGTGATATGGCTTAAAACACTAAAAAAATGAATAAGTTTTAAAGTTTAATCAACAAATAATAGATTTAATATTGCAACACCACACCAACATTTGTGTGTCTAGAAAACCCCATCATATCACAAAATAATACAAGAACTTCGATTTTTTTTGTTAATATGGCTTCAAATACTTGCAGCGTTATCAGTTTGGAGAAGGTGTAGTTGCTGCTAATATTGCCTTCAAATCCTTTCTCAATATTTTTCCAGATGGATTTTTGGGGATGGCGTCAATGAAAAATACTCGGTTAATTCTCTTGTAGAAAATAACCTGCAAAAACCAATAATTTTCATTATATTCAAATTCCATTAATGAATTAAAATTAATAATGTAAATAAAACAAAATAAAATAAAATAAATATCCGACCTGTTTGGATATGAATTGCTTGATCTCATCCTCAGTAATAGTGGATCCATTTGATTTAACAACAAAAGCAACTGGCACTTCTCCTGCTTGTTCATCTTTCATTCTGCATAATATAATTAACTTAGATTAAAAAATACATTCATCCATTTTATATCAATAAATGGAGTGTTAGAAATTAACCATTTATCCTCTTAGAAAGCCTTATAAAAAAAAGCACGGGGTTATCCATTCATTTATAGAGGAGTCAGAATCACTGATTTGTCGATATGAGTGGGACTTACGGGACAACGGCGGCGTCGGAGATGTTGGGATGGTTGAGGAGGAGGGCTTCGATCTCGGCAGGGGCAACTTGGTAGCCTTTGTACTTGATTATTTCCTTAAGACGATCAATGATAAAAAGCTCATCATCTTCATCAATGAACCCTATGTCTCCTGTGTGTAGCCATCCTTGTTTGTCAATTGTTCTCTCTGTTGCCTCTGAATCATTCAAATAACCTGCAACAATGTTTATTCAATTTAATTTATTGCATGTTAAATAATTATAAAATATTACTATGAATAATTAAACGGTAGGAATACTATATATAGCGTGGGAATGTGTCATGAGGGTATGTGTCACTACCGCACAATAACATAACCACCACCAACTCTATTCTATGCGTCATGATGATGTATGTAATGATGTTGTTACTAGCGGGATTTTACATAAATACCCTCAACTATTTAAAAACTTGGAGATTCAATTTAATTGAAAAATTAAACTCTAGATTAAAAATTAAATTTTACACCAAAGTGATACTCTATCCGTCGTACTAAAGATGTCACACTTTCATTTTTAGTTGTTCCACAAAAGGTGTCACATTTCCTTTTATGAAAAAAGTTCTCTCTCACATGAATATAAAAATTATATTTTCTCTCTATTTAACACACAAAACAAAACCTTCTAAAATCTCGTGCCGTCCCACAAGTGTGACATCTTTTGTGGGATGGAGGGAGCAGTATTTCATAGCAGTGTGCTCATATTAATACACAAAATGAAAAATAGTGTACCTTTCATGATTTGATCACCACGGATGCAAATTTCACCAGGCTGGTTGCGCCCTAACGAAGCACCACTTTCCGTGTCAACGATTTTCATCTCAGCATTTCTTACCACGGTCCCGCATGCACCAGATTTGATCTCAAATGACTCTTTTGCAAAAGCCAAACACATCGCTAGCACCGGTCCGGCTTCCGTCATTCCATAACCCTGCACCACATGTCATCATTTAATGAAACTCCAAAATACTTTAAATATTGTTACTTGTCACAACTCAATCCATAATTCTGTCTCACGAATTTTTATCGCTAAAAAAGTGTTAGGCAACTTTTCTATACGTATCATAGTTTCTGAAAATTAAATTATTGCCATGGCAGACTTTTTGCCACGTGTCGATTAACACATGGTATCTATTAGGCTTGCTTAAAATTATTTCGTGTTTAATTGAGTGAGATTTTGGACTCTCCAAATTTCCTTTATTATATTTAGCAATAAACTGATTACTAGTACTACTATTTAAGTAAGGAATTGGAGTTACACGTTTCTTTCTTAGGTAGGAAAAATGAGCCACTCAATACACACTAATTTGGTGCACTGTCGACGTGTGTGTTACAAGTATTAATATGAATACACTACTTATATACACATTCCTTAAAATGATAATGGGTGAGAAACAAATAAACCATTTGCTGTAGAGTACTCAGCATCAAAACATGGACATATATCGCATTAAATTAATAATGCGCCATGATTTGATATCATATGTTTTTAACGTTTCTCTCCAAATTTAGTTAGTCACATCACATTTTAATGTATAAACAAATTTAAAAAATTTAAAAACACAGAAACAAAAGTAGTAACAATATATTTTTAGTGTATTTGGTTGCTTACCTGTCCAAGCTTGGCATTAGGAAACTTATCCCTCACCGCCTCCTCGAGCTCCTTCCCCAGCGGCGCCGCCCCCGACATCACCGTCCTGACCGACGAAAGGTCGTACTTATCCACCACCGGACTCTTGACGATCGCCAGCACAATCGGCGGCACGAACGGCCCGATCGTCACCTTATACCTCTGAATCAGCTCCAGAAACGGCTCAATTTCGAATTTCTGCATCACCAAAATCGCGGCGCCGGCGCGGAGGCCGCACAGCAGGATGGAATTGAGCGAGTAAATGTGGAAGAACGGCAACACGCAGATCATCACGTCGTCGCTGTGAATATACAGATTCGGATTCTCGCCGTCGACCTGCTGCGCCACGCTCGTGACCAGCCCCTTGTGCGTGAGCATCACCCCCTTCGGCAGCCCCGTCGTGCCGGAGGAGTACGGCAGCGCCACCACATCGTCGGGGCTGAAATCCACCGCCGGCAATTCACTCTCGTCCGCGCCAACCAGCTCCGAGAATTGCAGATAATCGCCCTCCGGCGGCGGCGAGTCCACCAGCACAACCCTAACGCCGTTATCCTTAGCGAAGCCGCTAACCTTGCCGACGTGGCAGGCCTGCGTTATGATTAGCTTAGCCTCGGAGGCTTTCGCCTGCTTGACGACCTCGGCAGGGGTAAAATAGGGATTCGCCATTGTTGAGACGGCGCCGATGTAGGAGGCGCCGAGGAAGGCGAAGACGAACTCCGGCGAGTTGGGGAGGAGGATCATGACGGTGTCGCCGTGGCGGAGGCCGAGGCGGCTCAGCCCGGCGCCGGCTCTTCGGGAGAGGGCCTCGACCTCCTCGTAGGTGAAGACCTCGCCGGAGCCGCCGTTGATGAGGCAGGGCTTGGTGCGGTACTTGGAGATGTTCTGGAAGCAGTAGGAATGGAGCGGAAGGTGCTTGGGAATGTAGATGTCGGGGAGTTTGGATCGGAAAATGACGTCATCTTTTGTTGCTGCGGCATCCATTCTTTGTTTTGCGTGTGAGGGTGGAATCTGAGGGGAAATGTTGGTATCAACTTTGGTTGTGTTGTAGAGTTGAACCTGAAAATGAGAGTTGGGATTTGAGGTATATATCTTGCTCAAAGTTGGTGAGATGGGGACTTGTCGGGCAATTTGGGTTGCTCAGGGCTATATTTGGGAATTCGCTTTTCTTTTTTATGGTGTGGTTGGTGAGAAGTGTTGGGTGGGTCTTGCTCAATAATTTCGAATCGCTCTTTCTATAATTGGATTATGAAAAAAGCCTAATCCTTCAAAATAGCCTTCACATGAAAAATACTATGGCCATGTTTGGTTAATGGGAAAGTAAAGTTGACAAGAAAAATGATTCCTGAAAAATTAAATTCCGGGAATATAATTCCTAGTAACTTTACTTTCCTGTGTTTAGAAAATATCATGATTTTAAAATATTTAATTTAAACACCAAACTAAAAATATACTTATTATTTTTTATTTATAAATAAGAATAATAATATAAAATTCTCAATAAACTATTAATTACAAATAATAATAATTATATTATTATATTTATTATTACAATGGATAGTTTAAAAAATGGATTATCTATCATAATATAAAATAATACATATAATTATAGTTTGAAATATTATACTCATTTATTATAATAATAATAATAATAATAATAATAATAATTAGTATTATAATTATAATATTTAAGGATGTTATAAGTGAATAAATTTAATAAATGAAAATTACACTATAACTTTATTGATTAATTATTAATTTATAAAAATAATAATAATTATTTATCATACGATTTATATTATATAATTATATTTTAATTATTTAATAAATTATTAAGTATTATTATGAATTATTATAAAGTAAGTTATAATTATGATAATTTTAATCATAGTTATTTATATTCTAAAATTAAGTAGTATGATTTATATTTTTAAATTATTTCTAAAACATTCTAAATAATAATAATAATAATAATAATAATAATAATAATAATAAAATTATACTATATTGCATTATATATGTAAGAATCCTAAAACTGGGAAAAAGAATAACTAAGGAAAGCTAGAATTCAGAATCATGGAAAATTGTACTAACTTTCCTTGTTTTTAGATTCTGATAACTTTCACAGTTTGATTAAAAACTGAAACAAACACATGAATTTAAAATTTAAAGAATCAGATTACTTCCCAGACAGAATCCTGACAACCAAACATGGCACATGTGTATTTACAATTATATAATCATCTGAGCAAAGTATCTTAATTTGGAAAATTTGATCCAAATTAAATTGAAACTTAAAATACGATTTGAATTTTTGGATTTTGGTTCGCATCGGATTGAATATTTTAAAATCTATGTATATATATGTAACAAAAAAAAACGTATTATAATTATAAGTCTAACAACTTTTAAAATATGTGTGTTGAACAATTTCAATGGGACTATGAATTTTCAGAGTTTTTTTTATTGGACTTGCTTTATATTATGTCTTACTATGAAAGTGAATATTTAATCTTTAGTTCGTAGAGTGAATGAATGCATAATTGAAACGTAATTAAGAGTTTGTACCTGAGTAAAACGTTAGGATAGAAAACATCATATGATTCATATCATATATATATAGATTGTTCAGTTTGCAAGATTGTTCATGAGATTGAATCACACAACTTAATCTTATATGGATAATCACACAACCATAGATGTACAATCATATTATAATAAGTCATGCCAACTGAATGACACCATAGTTTATTTAGGAGTGCAATTTATATCTTATATGGTTTAAAAAGTGTACAATGTGATACTATAAGATTCTCCCTAATCACAAAAATAGTAGTACTAAATTCTAAATACAGAATATGATCTTAATTTGACAATTATTCCACAAGATTATGTCTTTTCATAAAAAAAGCTATTGGTAGACGCTACAGTTTCATCCAACTAAAAGAACGGCTAAGTTTCATCCAACTATAAAAAACTAGTAGTCAATTCAACATAAAAATATTTTACGTAAGTAATAGTACAAGTAATTTATCAATATTGTCCATCGAATATATACAGTATTTGTTTTACAATAATAATTGAACATCAAACAAAAACTTGATGGGAAAATTGGAATAAATGAAAGGGTTGATTGGTCAAATATGATTGACAAGCAAAAACTAGTAATAGTACTAATACTTTGTCAATGGAGAAGCCATCAAGCAAGACCAGCAATTCTTGTTGAACTTCTCAAAATCGCATACAAGCTGTATTAATTTATTTATTTATTTTAATTCGAAACAATATTTCTACTACTTACACAATCAAATTTCTTGTTATAAAATTTAATTCATATTATTAAATTTGTTAGTTCCATGTGTACAATTGAATCATAGACCAATTGATGAGTTTATTTGAGAGAAGTCATATGCCCATATGAGTTGACGTAACCAAATGGTTGGTGTGAATAATGTAGGTAAGGTATTATGATTAAAGATGTGATATTTTACACGTAGGATCAACCTAACATGAGAATTGACGGAGGAAGGGTTCTCCTTGAACGGGCGATCAACGTCGTCGTTGTTACCTACTACCACGACGTCGTATTGGGTAGCATTTTGTCTATGACGTGGCAATGGCAGGGATGATGCAATTGGGTTGAATTACTAGGAAACAGTAACGAATCTTATTCAAAAAATGGTTATTGCATTTCAATATTCGTAAGCTCTAATAAGGTTAATTTATAATTACGTCAACGTTGCAATTTGCCAGCCATGCCCAATTATTTTAATTAGTTATATTTATGATCACCTACAAAAAAAAATTTTGGTAACATGACCTGCAAATTTATGATCACCTGCAAATTTTGGCCTATTCATGATTTTTTTTTTAATTTCAAACAAATTAATGTATTGTATTTGTGTCCTATCTTAATTCATGATATCAAAGACTGAGTTATGATCACATATAGTAACTTAACATTTTGACATGAATGTTGCACACTAGTACCACAAAAAAAAGTTCTTTTGCAAGTACCAAATTCAATAACGTCAGAGATGGAGCCATGAATTAAACTTAAGAGGGACAAAAATATATATAAGCAGATAATTTGAAAAATTGAGAATGAAACATTTAAAAAGGAACTTAAATAAATATTCAAAATTTTAAAAAAAAAATAGTATAGAAGTTAAAGTTTGAGTAGGGGCAATTGCCCCGCTACAAGTCCATTAATCGTATGCTTACGTTTATGCTTTCAAATGCAATTGATCGAAAGAAAATGAGATTAAAAAAAAAAGGAGGAAAGGAAAGAAAAATACAAATAATAGGTTCGTTATTTAGCCGATATGTTACAGGTTGATCATTTTATTGAAATGCGAGAATTTATCTGTTGAATAGACATGCACGAAAATACAAGGACACACAGACTGATTAGATGCCATAAATGATAAACCTATGCTTGTCGTTGAACATGCAATTCCGGCCGCTACCAAATCTACCGTGTCCTACCATGAATTTAAAAATTATGAAAATGTATTTATATTTTATTTCAGTTTTCAAAATTACAAATTGCTAACATATATAATTAAACAGTACTCAACCTAATCAACACGGTTTAACTATTAATTTATGATTTATTATTTTCACATATTAATATTTTACATTTCACGTTTCATACTACTTATAATATTATTCACACGCGTAAACTAGTTGTGATTTTATTAACTCTGGATTAAAAAAGTTGCTTTTATGACCGAGTCATTCATCATTGAATATAGAATAAGACACAAGTCAGACTAAAGGATCTAGGTAAATAATATGCTGTATAGTTTTAGCATTAGATAAATAGTTTGCTGATTTAATATAAAAAATTAGTACAACAATTTTCTAAGTATACGGTAGATGTGCTGCAACAATCATATGTTCTTTAAATAATTTTTGTTTGATAAACAAGAAAAAAAAACAAAGAGGGAAGGATCGGAAAAAGAAGGAAGTACTATAATAAGGGCTAATTAGGAAACATCTTACTTGACAAGCTAATAAGCCACTCCCAAATAGCTTGGAAACATAATAGACATTTATTTAATTAAAAATTTCAAAGACTTAATTTTACTACTCCACTACTTACTTAATATAGTGAGAATTTTAAATGTAGAATATATCTAGATGTGTCTACAAATTATACTCCATACCTTCATGAATCATAATTATACCCACCAAGATAAAAGGGAAAATAATCATCCTTCAATACATAAAATAAGAATAGAACTAAAGAAGAATGTATGAAATGATTTTGGTATGGAGTAATAAATAAAAGAAGTATAAAACTAAAAAAGTAAACGATTAATATTGCTTGAATGGGCCAGGCCCTATTTTAGGAAGCCCATGTTTTGAAGACCCATTAGGCCTGAATGTATTTGTGTGGGTCTTGACGTCTTGTAAGTATAAATTGAGTGGATATTTTTGATTGATTTATAAAATTGATTTTGGGAAGAAAGATAGGTACTAGCATAACAAATTTAAAAGCATTACCTACCAATAACGAAATGCTATATTTTAATTACAGCAGCTAACATTTATTACAACACAAAAGATTTTAAATTCATCATTGCGATTAAAATTGGATTCTGAAAATAATATAACCACCAAACTTTTCGATTATACTTTTAAAAATTTTCTTTGTGGAGCACGAATTTGGCTGGGTTGGGGTGAGAAATTTTAGTTGCCTTTTTCAGATCTCTCATCGTTGCTGGTGCCCCACAGTAAAATACTCCTGCAAAAATGGTCAACAACAATTTTCTTAATAAACCAAGTAATTAAATGATGATTTATGAGTTCATTTACATTAACAAAAACAATGTATGAACTTACCAACTTTAGAACCTGGATGATTATTTGAAATTGTTTGGAAGACTGTGTCCCAATTAGGCCTACCAAAGTGTGATTTAACCTTAGTCCCAGCCACAATATCGATTCCACTTTTAGCAATGATGATTGATTGAAGCTTAGAAATTAGGAGGGAACGAGCATTCCCTTCTTCATACACATTTGTGCAGTAATTGTGCATTTCTATCACTCGGTTATGGTCCATTTCGACAATCTCATTCATCACGCCCTTGAACCAATCGAACGTGCCCTGCTCTTTAGTCACCCAATAGAAGTAAGCCTTTTTCGTCTTGAATTGATCATGTTTATCGCTGCCCGACCCCTTCTTTCTCTTAGCCACTGGGGTGGGCGGGAGAGGGCCGGTTCCTCCCCTGCTTCCCTCCTCAATCGCGTTCTCTTCCTCCTCCATGGCTTTTATATTGGTGGCGATGTCTTTCACCACGCTGATCATTGGGGTTGCCCCGATCCCGAGCCCTATTAGTACCACAATTTCGTATTTTTTGTAGTCTTGTGTTGGTGCTCCAAAAGGACCATTGATTAGTATCTTTGGAACACTGTGGGATTGAGACATTTAGTACCAATGCATGATATATAATGTAGTGTGCACATATTTTTTTATAATTGTTTTGTAGTATTATTAATCCACTAATTTTATTAGAATGGATTATGGAAACCATCGACTTACTTGTGATTATTTTCTACATCAATAAACTTGGTTGACTGATGCCCACTTTTTTCTGTAGGTGGCGGCCGAGGTACCTTACAAGGAATTAATAATCCACACATTTTAATTCTAAATAAACAATAAGACATTGCTAGACAAATTAAGTATTAAAAAATACTTTGTAAAACGACAGTTCGCTGACTCAAGAATACCAGTTTGCTGATTTATAAATATCAATTATTGATAAATTTATAATGCCAAGTGCCAACTAATATTAATACATCAGTGATTTGATATAATTTTTATTTCTGAAGTTCACTTTAAAAAAAAATCACTGTATATAAAAAAGAAAATGTTAGACTCCTCAAGCCAAGCACTAGGATAAAATTACACATCATAATTGAGTGTATATAGTCAACTCTAAAATAAAATAAAGAACTAAAAAAAAACAGTAAAAAATAGAGTAATGAAGTAGAGAATCTCAAGTATATTTAAGAGGGGATAACAAATATCAAAATGAGCATATATATATGAGTTTACCTTTGAGCTGAATACTTCCTGAATTTTTTTGGTCCAGTCACCCGCATCCCGAATGTGAACACTTAAATAATCTTCTCTAGGAGCTGAAGTTATTGAAAATGGATGCCTGCAATTATTTAAGGAATCTAATTATTTTAAATAAGACAACATTAAATATGTGCAGAGTGCTGTTTGTCAAACTTCTTGTTACCCATACAATTACCTGTCAATTCATGGTAGGTAATCTATAATGTACAGAGTTTGAGTTTGATCATTACCAATAAATATATATATTAATTAAATATAATAGTACTCCTGTACAATAAAAACATCTAGATGATCCCATATTCATGACATGTTGATTTATTATACTACTTCGTTACATTTCATAATAAAAAAAAATTGAGACACATACCATTCGAATGGAGAAACAGCTGAACAGTTGACAAAAATATACTGTCCACTTTTATATTTGAATATTTCTTTATGAGGCTTCATGTGCAGTGCTAGCACTTTTCCGGGGTAGAATGCCACCTTCATCCATGAAAGTAATTAATTCAAGCACATGAATACTACCAAAAAAATTATAGTAACATTAGTTATGGTTTAATTTGGTGCAATATTAATATACCCTAAGGGTCTTGACTGGCTTGACGCTGGATCTGAAGGCTCTTATCAATCTTTCTCCAACATAAATTGTTATAGGAATGGCAACATACATCCAAGTCTATGCACAAACATGACATATAGTCAGATAACTCAATCGAAAAAAATACTACCTATATCACTTTAAATTTCTAAATAGGAATTAAATGAGAACTCACAGTTTTGTTGTACCATTCATGGGTCATATATAGGTTGATTCCATGAAGAATGAGAATGGTATAGACAATGATGAATATGTGGTGTGAATACCAAAAGGCATTGAACCCTGCAAGCTTGTCCAAAGGCTTTGGTAGATGCACTTTGTTTCTTCTAAAAAATGGTGATGCAAGTGTGAATGCTATAGCCATCAAAACCACCATCACTATCCCTGTCACACCCTCATAACCTTTTACATAATGCCAATAACTCTTTGGCTGATCATCTCCAAAGTATGGTGCCATCTTCCTGTACTCCTCCGGGCTCGCGTGGAGGAGTCGCGGAAAATCGCACGCCAGATGGCTTATCCCGTGTATTCCAACTCCTATTCCGATCGCCGTGGCAACAATCTATAAATTCAATATTCACAATCAACTTTATTAAATTGATTGGAATTAGAACCCAAGCTAAAAATAGTAGTAGTACTACTAATTAAATCTGTCCAAAAAAAATAATTTAGTTGTGAATGACACAAGTTTAATTTATGAAAATTTGGTGAAGAAAAACATAAGGAAAATTAGCGGTTGAAGTTTGTTAGTAACAATTGGGACCCTAATGAGAGGAAAAACTTACTGATAAATACACAAAGACTAATTTTAGTGGACGACCAAAAATAGATAAACAAAGAAACTTACCATATGGAAATTGATATTGTCATCAAAGGGAAGAACCTTGCCTAAACTAGTCCTGTTCCTGAGCCAAGTGATGGTGTTCCGGCACATCGGGAGCAGAACCAGCGCCATGTTGAGCTTGAGCGTCTCGGCCGCGCCTTTGGCCATGCAAACGCAGTGCCCCATCACCTCGAAAGCCGCCTTGTTTTTGTACTGCACATATTTGTAGGCAAAAAGCCCCGCCATAACTCCAACCCACAGCGCCAGCACCCACACCCTCCTCCAATTTGCGTCCACAAAATACGCAGCGCTGCTGTAGAACCGCTTGATGAGCACCTCGGTTTTCGTTGGCGGCCTACGGTTCTCACTCGGCAGCTTGCTCAGATTCCGGCTGTAGTCCCCATCCGATTCATCTGGCTGCAGGAGCTTCTCCAAGTCGTGTATCTATTTATCGATTATTAATTAATTTGAATTTAGATTGAGTTTGATAGTTAGATAATTGGTTGAGTTGAGTTGTAGTACCATGATGTAGCCGAGCTTGTTGGGGTCTAATTCTTCCATGATTACTTTTGCATAAGTATCTTCCTCTTTTTGGTTGACTGACAGCTTGTTTGCTTTAGCACTCAGGCTTATAATCTACGTCAACACTTATTAGGATCATCGACTGTGCATTAGTTTAATTAATACATACAGTTCATATCATATATACCTCCCGGATTTCGTCTTCAGTGATTCTTCCATCTGCATTTTTATCAACCCTGGATTCGGAATTCAAATTGCATTAATTTATTTTACATACATATATAGGGTTGGAAATGAGAGTGTAATGAAGAGTAACGTTTACATTTCAAAAAAAATTTGAAGGCCACCATCGAAAGTTGGGTCAGCAATCTGTTCCCAGAAAATTTTGAGCTGTTCTTTGTTGATGGAGTTGCCGGAGGTATCCCACTTCCGGGCAAGCACGTCGAAGAGCTCACCGTCGAACGTAGACGACTCCTTCATTCCTATATGTACTCATAAATTTATTTACTTCAAGTATTTTACTAATAAGCTCATATAATTTCATTAATTATAGTATACCAATGCATTTGCCAAAGTCGTCGCGTGACAACATTCCATCATCGGATTTGAGTTTGTTGAAGCGCTCCTCGACGTGGACCCACGTGCCACCGGTCTTGCTGATGAACTTGAGCCCCGTGAGGGCCCGCGAAGCGACAGTCTTGGCCCGGTCGAGTTTCCGCGCTGGCCGCCTCACGGATACCAAACGCTTCACCTCTTGTTTCAATCCAAATGAAGACTTGTTTTCCTCCCCATTCATACCATCATTGTTTGGCATCTCTGATTCTCTATTACAAACTAATGATAAGAGAAAATGATCATACAAAATAACGACTGAGATTTCAGATGATTGGTTTTTTGAGGCACTGAATTTATACGCATGAATTTGGTGTGTGAACTCACCAGTTGTTGTTAAGATGTCTATTTTAATTTTTAATATGTTGAATTAATTATATATTTTTTACAAAGATACGTTGAAATAATATGATATGCTAAGGATTGTTTTATTTCGGTTTATAAGCTAATCGACAAAAATTTCCACTAAAAATATTGTGATCGACCATTACTGTCTACCTGGAAAGAATAGTAAACGGTGAGTATTTGGGGTCATGTATATGATTTATTAATAGAATACTTGCGTAGTCTAAAAATCCAATTGTTGGAAGATTTTAAAATCATACGCTGAATAAAGAAAACCTTTACGTATGCGACTTTAAGTTTTTAACCTATATAGTTTATTATAAGATGAGATAAATAAATATCGAAGAGCTAAAATGAATGAATGCTCCCACCATCTACAATGATTTGTTTTACTTTTAAATGGTTTGAATTTTAAGAATGAAGAAGATGAAAATAGAACTGAAATGTTAGTTACTCCACTTATAAAGATTATTTGACAAAAATAATAAATATAAATGAGATAATTGCTAACTGACAAACATAAAAAAAATATATATATATTTGAGAATTATTTGTGGACAACGAGAGTACATTAGCAAGATGCGAAGGAAATAATTACTATGTTCAAGAAAGTAACTCCAAGTTTATATTTGTTCAATATAATAGGATCCAGTTCGGTTGCTATATAACTACTCCATATTAAATTAATAATTATTATGAAATCTAGATTATCCAATCTGAAAATAAACAGTTAAAAGATAAATTTTCACATCACGTCAACAAGTTATTGTAACCATGTCCTCCGGGGAATTATTGGTAGTCCACTCAAGTAACTATTGCTAACTCTTACTATCTCCATTCTTTGAAAATAGAAACTATTTTCATTTTGGATTGTCTATTAAAAATAAAAACTTTATAGACTTTCTATTTTAAGATGAGGACCCCGCCCCATTTTTGGTGAGCAGAAGAAGTATAATTTTTTAGTTTATAACATTTGTATATAATAATTCTAATAATATTCATAGTATTTTATAAGTAGCATTCCATTCATGCGCATCACGTTGCATATCGCTCTCTCATTATTATTTATTAGAATGATCAGTTATTAATGGTTGGGCATAATTTGTTAATAGAAGGATTGATTTAATAGTGGCGCCGCATTTGGTGGGATCACTTTCTTCTTCGTGAAATACTTTATTGTAGCTCTATCTTGTTGGAGAAATTCGTCGGGGTGGATAGATATATTTGTAATCTTCTAGCTGTACGATGACATTTATAGTCAACATTGCTTCAATTATTTTTTTTCCATACAATAATGGATTAATGGGTCTAAACAATGTGATCTACGTGTATATTTGACGTCATTGTATCCGTCATTTTAACTTAATTGAATAAATTCAGGAGTGTACATGTACATATTTGATTGTATCTACATGGTGAAGTTGTAATCATCAGGGACTAGGGTCAAGTCACATTTTGCTAAGCCCAGTTGGAGGATATTGGTCTTCTCAATCTAAATTATTTCATTTTAGGGAGTGACCTATTGAAATATGATGTCTAAAGAGTTAGATAACCTATTGAAACGAGGAGTGTCTTAAAATCAGTTTATGATTATCATTTTCGTGGCACCATTAACCATAAATTTTAACACTTTCCTGAAAGTATAGTTAATTGTAGTAGAGACGTGCTTTTTCTCTCCCATTGTGATAGACACATATGAAGCGATCTTAGTCGAAATTGAAAGTATAAATGATAAACATGCATCAATACAAACACATGCAAGCAATTGACATTGTACGTACATCGATTATAACTTGCAAGTCGTTGTATAAACCAACTAATGATTATTGAAATTAAAGAGAAATCTTTTATTGACTTAAAAAATGTTGTTGACAATTTTTGCAGGAGTAATTTTTTTGCGGGGCACTGTCACTGGTGGAAGAACTAATTTGTGATTTTTCTCACAATATAACAAAGAATACTTTTGACATTTGAGTGGAGAAGTTTCATTGTGAAAAATGAAAATGCCCCAATTTGGTGGCCCAAACCAACCCACAATAAGAGGGGATTATTTGTTTGTAGAATCATCAATATATATAAATTTTTGTCTTTTTATTTCTTTACAAGTAAATACGTAGGTTATTTTGTTTGATGAGCTCAGACGAGGGTCATCCTTGAATGAGCAAAAGACATATGATGGCGTCCAATTTGAACATAATAGTAGTAATTGATAGTGGAGTTTAGTAATGGGGTTGGTAGTGGTTCCCCAGTCCCCACCTTCATTCAATTATAAATGTATATGATTTGTGTGATTAATTTTAGTGCCATGCTTTTGTTGTTTTATTTTTTTTTTCTTTTTGGCTTCGGATAATTGAGTAAATGAGATTTTGACATTTTAGTGTAGGATTTCCTGGGAATTTCGTTGTCTTTACAGCATTTCGAGATGTTATCATGTTACTTGTTCATCAGCATTTAGGGAGTACAGGAGAAAATTTGGGCTCAATTTAATTATAGGCGTATACTCTTATTTATTTCCCTTTTTATTTTCTTTATATGTGCATATAGTTTTTCAAAAAAAAAAAAAAAAACAAACAAACTATTTTCTCTGTTTTCATTTTGGTATTTTCCAGATTTACAATGCAGAAGAATGTAGGACAAATACAACAAACAAAAACAACTGAGAATCTGAGATTGCATGTAAACATAAATCATTGGGATTTTTGTATCGAATATGCAAATCAGTGATGGAAATGGCAATGAGGCTCTGCGTGTGAAGGGGAGGGGGGTGCCAATTTCTTTTTCTAATAAAAAAAAAAATAATTACCCCTTATTACCCCTATACAAAAAATATTATGTTGAACATAAAATCTGCACGTTAATGGTCAAAATAATAAAGATTCCATGTCTTTTGAATTCAATATTGGTAAATAGAGTATAATTGATTAAGATAAATTAAATAGCTAGTTTGAGCATTATACTCATAGAGTTATGCTTGATGAAGCTGCTGCGCAATTGATGTTTCATATTCCGTGTTCATACAAAAATAAAAACGTAAATACATAATACAATTCAAATTCCAACATTTTATATCATGTACTACTATATAAACTACACATATCAACTGGCCTGATCTGATCGCTAATGATAATCTAGCAAACAAAACCAATAGTACAAATTATTCATTCCAAGATCACAAACTTCAAATAAATACAAGCGTTTAATTACATTAAAATATTGTCCGAAAACCAAATCAACTCATGTACAATACATACACCAAAAGCATCCCTAATGCATGATCAATAAAATAGTCACACAAAGCACACTATCTACTCTAATTTTCACTCACAACACGACTTTTACCATCTTTCAATTTTCTCCATCTCTAAACACGTCTTTTATGTGGCACAACTAGGCCATACTGTTAGAAAAATTAAGAGAATTAGCAAAAAAATAAAAATAAAAGATGGCATTAAAAGCTTTAAGTAAAATAGGTTAACCAAATCTTAAAAAAGTCCCTACTACTCCCAGAACAACTCCACGCTGCTAACCCCATTCAAATCCTCCATAGAAACAGCCTTGAGCTTCTCCATCATCCCTTTCCCCCCAAACATGGCACCCGACACGCTAGCGATCCCGGGATTCTGGCTATTAAGCACAGAGAAAATCGTGGCCGGCTCAAACCCAGCATTGAAGCAGAAATGCAGCAGCCCTTTCGGAAACACGAACACCTCCCCCTCCCCCAGCCGCTTCTGAAACACCTGGTTCGTCGAATCCACGAACCCGGCCGCCACCACCCCGGCCCTCACGAACATCATCTCCGAGGCGCGCGGGTGGGCGTGCGGCAACACCATCCCGTCCACGTCCATGTCCGTCCTGGCCGCAGACAGCCCCAGCGTGTTCAGCCCGGGGAACTCTGCGGCTGTCGCCAGGGTCACGGACGACCGGTAGAAGTTGTCCATGTCCCCGGCCGACCCCAGCAGGGACGACTTGAAGTCCGACGCTGCCACGTCCGAGGGCGCCTTGCACGGGTAGCCATTGAAGAACATTTTTTGGTTCGCGGCGTCGCTTGGGCAGACGTCGTAGAGGTTGTCGCCGTCGCCGCCGATGCAGGGTTGGATAATGGAGGCTAGGAGAGAGGCCAGGAGGAGGTTTAGTAGTCTGTGGTGTTTCATTGTTCTTTGAAGGTTTTTTTAAGTGTGTTTTGGAATGTGGTGTTGTATGTGTATATATAAAAATATTGGGAGGTGGAATTAATATTGAGTTTGCAGCTTGTGGAAGTTAAATTAATGTAGATAGGCTTGGAGTTCACTTCACTTCACTATTGCTTAAGGTGTAAAAAGCACATTTGCTTTTGAAAATGATGTGATCCTTTCATCTGTGAGGTTGGATGTCCTTGTGCTGAGTTACAACTTGATCACATATTGCAATTGAAAAGTCCCATATCACATATTTATGTGGAGGCCAGGCCATCGATGAAGAGCTACATATATAAGAGTTATAATTGAGCTTGATTCAAATATGATCCTCTAGTGCAACATTGTATTTCGTCTTCAACAGTAATAATTATTAATTGAATGCCTAATTAAACTACGTACCATGTGGATAGTTGATCAAGATAATCGAAGGGTTTTTATTTTGATAAGATTTGATTTTATTTTATTTCAAATCTTGATACTCCATAATTGATTAATTAATTAATTTAGATTTTAAATAGCATAGTGTACTAAATTGGGGAACCAATTTTCATACATAGATGCGTCATTTGCTTATTGTTGTAATTAGGAAAGGAAAAACGTTGAGGTTGATCAATCTTATACCACTTTCAGAGGACGCAAATGGAAGTGTCCTAAACGAACAAATATTAAGTTAATTTTTTCTTAATTTAGAAATATTTTTTTTTCGTCCTAAATTATTGTTATTTTTTAAAACTTTCCAATGCACGTGATTGTGTCTCACTTTTTGTATCCTAAAAGATAATTTTTTGCAGTAATTGTATCCACAAGAGCACTACTTTGTCCAACTGAAGTTTATCATCTCTTTAACTGAGAAAGCCACCTTCATGCACACTGGAGGACATGTGGCATCATGACGGGTGGTGTTTTAGGTTAAAGTGAACGGCACTTGAAGAAATTGAAAATGGGCATACAATGGGTTTGAGATGAGCGGGGAGCAGATGATGACAACAGTGGGGGTTGGACGATAGACGATAGTGACATGAAAAAAATAGATAAAATGTGATGGTAAATAGGGCACAATATTTAGATTCTTTAATAAATAAAAAGTGTTGTGATCTTTGTAGGGGCCTATTAAAGGAAAAAATATCTTTTAATATAAAAATAATTAAAAACCATATTTTTACATATTTTTGGATAAAAAATCCTACACTTTATCGTATTGGCTTTATATGCAATTGCCCCATACATATTGACATTAATATGCCCTGACCTCTGTATCTGAAATCTATAGACGCGTTTTTCCGATATTATACTTTGTGAGTTTAATAAATATTTTAGTTGAATCACAACAATATTTTTCAAGTCAACTTTGTCATAATGTTTTTCACATAATTTACATATATCTATTGTCTGTTTGACTATTACATTGTATTGATGTATACCCCTGTTTTAGATAATTGTTTGGGGGGATGTCACGTGATTTTAGAAGTTATTGTAATTGTGTTAAGTATTAAGATTTTTTTTTTGAATGTAATACTCCGCGAAGATAAAAAATAATTATATTTATTAATGCTGATTTATTTTTTATCAAAAATAGAAATATGATCTTTATTATGATTGACTAAAAATAAAAATGAGATATATCATTGGAAGGAATGGGAGTAAATTCTAACGCTCCATTGCTCATATTAACAGTGAAAATTTTGACCATATAAATGACATTGGAATATATAACTACTTCCCATACCAAATGCACCATGCTTGTTCGGCGAAAAGTAAAGTTGGTAAGGAAAATGATTCCTGGGATAATGAATCTCGAGAATATGAATCCTAGTAACTTTACTTTCATGTGTTTGGAAAATATCAAGATTTTAAATTTATATTACTTTAAACACCAAACTAAAAATATAAGTACTACTTATTATTTTTTTATTTATAAAAAAGAATAATATTATAATTTTTTTTAATAAATTATTAATTATAAATAATTATATTATTATATTTATTATTATGATGGATAATTTAAATATGGATTGTCCACCATAATATAATAATATAATTATAATTATAGTTAGAGTATTATACTCATTTATTATAATAATAAATATAATAATTATTATATTATAATTATAATATTTATACATATTATGATTGAATAAATTTTATAAATTAAAATTGCACTATGACCTTTTTGATTAATTATTTATTAATGGAGTAATATATAATAATTATGATTTATTATACAATTTATATTATATAATTATATTATAATTATTAATTATTAATAAATTGTTAATTACTATTATGAATGTTTATAAAATATAGTTATAATTATGATAATTTTAATTATAGTTATTTATTATAGTGAAATTAAGTATGATTTATAATTTTAAATTATTTTAAATACAGTGTAATTAATAATAATAATAATATTATTATTATTATTATTATTATTATTATTATTATTATTATTATTATTATTATAAAACTATACTATATTGCTTAAATATGTAAGAATCCTAAAACTTGGAAAAAGAATATCTAAGAAAAGTTGGAATTCAGAATCCTGGAAAGTTGTACTAACTTTCCTTGTTCTCGGATTCTGATTACTTTCCCAGTTTGATTAAAAACCGAAACAAACACATGAATTTGAAATTTGAGGAATCAGATTACTTTCCCAGACAGAATCCTGACAACCAAACATGGCCGTACTGTAAGAGCGGAGAAAATGATAATAAAATCGCCATTGTTCAAATAATTATTCAGTGTATAAAAAGCAAAACATGAGCAAAATTCATACTGCAAGGAAAAATTTACTAGTATATGGAGTACTACTTTATATAATATTCGAATTATTGTCATCCTAATAAATGACATGAATTACACATAAATACAGTCAAATACTTGAACTAATTTACTACGGGGAGTACTACTAAATACCGAAACTATCAAACGTTAACAAAGTATCCCACAAATTTAAAATTCGCACAAATATTGAAAATGAGTTAGCATCAAAGCAACACTAGCTGCTAATATTTTTTTATAAAATAATTTTTTTTTTTGTAATCGCACTAATTTGGATGGTAGCAATTATTTATTCCACATATTATGAATTTGACAATATAGGTATATTGCAGAATACATGGAGAAGATTTCTTGCCCAATTAAGAATAATGTTATTCATCTCAATATAAATGCCAATTAAATGGAAAAGTCCAAAATCCACAGATAATTCCCTAACAATTATAACAGCATTAAAAATTTAAAACACACAATTAAAAATACTACTGTCCAAAATTTGGACAGAAAACTAACTTTTCCACAAAAGCCCAGTTCTGACGTGGCAGAAATAACAACTACCCCCACACGTCGCGCTCTCATTGGCCTCAACCTCCACGTGGCGTTCCATTCTCGTCACAAATTTCTGTCGCTATTTTTCCAATAATAAAAAGCAAAAAATATGAATTTGGAAATAAATGTACAATTCCGAATAGATTTAGATTTAGGAGAAAAAGCAAAACGGCAGGCCATCAGGGGCACATTCAGTAATTCTAGAAAAAATCGAGGCGATTTAGATGAGGCCTGCTGCACATTGCTATAAAAGACCAATCTTTAGATCGACATAGATGTATATGCTTTCCATGCCCCGCCGTCGTCTCTCTCTTGAACACATTCTCTCAAATTCCGCTCCAAATTGAGTAAAGAAACTGAATCAGAAAAACTTAACAGAACTCCGTTTCAGTTTATGGAAATAATTGGTTAGATTTGATGAATTCATCGTAATCGAATTGGAAATCGGATCGCTTTCGCTACACTCGCTCTTCAACCTCCTCCAGCCTAGGATTTATCGGAGACTTTTTGAGGTGGTTTTGTAGGTGAGATTTTTTTTCCAGATCTTATTGATCTGGAGCTCTGATGATTAATGCACGCGTTTGTGTACAGTGAATTGACTGTTTCTGGATTTGTTTTGAGTGTTTTTGTGTGAGATCGTGATGATCGCTGGTGTTGAGCTGTAGATCTCTATCGTATGTGTGTTTGCATGTGTTTGTTGAGATTTTTCCGATAGAATTTGCTCGTGTAGCTATTTGATGTGCGTGATTCGGCATGTGGAAGCTGCTACACAGTAATTAATTACTTGCATTTGTTCTTTTGTTAAATCCTGGAGTTTGCGTCATCTGTGTGTAATGGTTGACTACTGTATTTGTGAATTAGATTCATATAAGGTTTGGATGGGGTTTTATAGAATGTTGTGAAATTGCAGAAGCATGGATCTGTTAATTTAGGCTATTTAATTTGCATCCATTCTAAATATTTCTGTTTTCAATGAAAAATTAATCCTTTTTTGGCACATTGTTTATGATTTTAACAATAGAAACTTCTCCTCCTCCTTATGATTCATTAAGATACATAAGTCTTTCTCCAACCTTTTATTTGAATCAGTTTTGCAAATAAAGTATTGATCTTTTATCCTTACTTTTATGTTTTTTCAGTAGTACAATTACTGGTTTTGCAGTGTGCGAGTTTGATTACTTAGTCTTTTTAGGGAGTACTGTTATTTAAGCTTGCATTTTTATTAGTTCAATCGGGTAACCATGCACAAAAACTGATTCAGAAGGAGAACGGAGCTTAGTTTTGTTGATCTTGTTGCTGTTGCTTTTACCTTTTCTAAGTCACCGCCTTTAACCTCTTGTTATGCAGATTTAGCTGTTGAAATGGCATCGGCAGCTGGAGCCACAGGATGGTTGAGGGGAACAGTAAAAGCTGTTTCATCTGGTGACTGCTTGGTGATAATGGGGAACACGAAGGCTGAGATTCCCCCAGAGAAGACAATCACTTTGTCTTCATTAATGGCTCCTAAGTTGGTATGTTCTGTTTATGTTTATGTAATTATTCAGTAAGCTTCTCAGATTCATGAGCATGCATTTAGATAATTATTCTTGAGGAATTCATCTAAGCTTTATGGATTCTAGTCGTTTGTGTTATATTATTACCCCCTTACATTTATCAATGAATGTACTCCATGATTTTGTTAATATACTTGTATTTCCTGAATCTAATTTTTGGAAGCGTCTTAAATATTGAATTTGGTTGATGGCTACCTCCTTCAAATAGTGTCCGGGGTTACCAGATTGAGAATATACTTGCTGAAGTCCTTGTATTACTTTGTTTCTCTTATAGGCTCCCCGAAGAGGTGGACTTGATGAGCCATTTGCATGGCAGAGTAGAGAATTCTTGAGGAAGCTTTGCATTGGAAAGGTGGATTTTTATTGTTGTCTTTGTTGGTCTGCCATAGGATATCTGTTCGTTTAAATGTGAGTTATTGTATTTTTGAAATTTAGGTTTAACAATTTGTGTCTTTTGCATTACAGGAGGTAACTTTCAGAGTGGATTACACTGTACCATCCATTAATCGGGAGTTTGGCTCTGTTTTCCTTGGGGATAAGAATGTGGCTTTGCTCGTGGTTGCTGGAGGCTGGGCAAAGGTTTTCCATTGTTGTTAGACCATTTTCATTGTTACTGTGTGCGCTGATTCATGCTGTATCTCATATTCATATTTTCCATTACACAGGTTAGGGATCAAGGTCAACAGAAAGGAGAAGCTAGTCCTTACTTGGCAGATCTGCTGCGCCTTGAAGAGCAGGCCAAGCAGCAAGGTCTTGGTCGTTGGAACACGGTCTGTATATATATATTTTCTCTTTTTATTTTATTGTTTGAATTTGAAGTGTTTTTATAATCTGTTTAGAGATTATATGGTTCAGAATTTTGTAATGATGATTTATGTCTTGTTATCTCTCCATTCAGACCCCAGGTGCTGCTGAGGCAGCCATTAGGGACCTGCCTCCTTCAGCAGTTAGCGACCCTGGTAATTTTGATGCTATGGCTCTATTGGCTGCTAAGAAGGGCAGTCCTTTGGAGGCTATTGTCGACCAATGTCGTGATGGAAGCACACTCCGTGTTTATTTGCTTCCAGACTTTCAATATGTCCAAGTGTTTGTTGCTGGGATTCAGGTATATATAATGATTGACAGTACTTTTTTGATGGTTTTCTTTTCCTTTCCATCAAATTTTACATCAATATTGAATTTTCTACCAGGCTCCGTCTGCTGGCAGAAGAGCTGCAGCAGAATCTGCCATTGCTACTGAGGTAGTGCCTACTGAACAAAATGGAGATTCAACAACTGAAGGTCGTGCTCCTTTAACATCTGCACAGAGGCTTGCTGCATCATCTGCATCAGCAAATGAAGTTCCTGCAGATCCCTTTGGGAAAGAAGCCAAGCATTTCACAGAAATCCGTGTGTTGCACAGAGATGTGAGACTGCTTAAAACACAAAGACTTACTCTTTCTTAATTCCCTTTTCTCTCTTTTCAAAGAAAATACTTTAATTGTTTAAGTCTGTTAATGTATCTGTCATTTTCTGCGATACAGGTAAGGATTGTATTGGAGGGTGTTGACAAATTTAGCAATCTTACCGGTTCAGTATACTATCCTGATGGCGAATCAGCAAAGGATTTGTCTTTGGAGCTTATTGAACATGTAAGTCATTTCATAATGTTATTATGGAGTCAATTCTGTTTTTCACCCTTAGCTCCATATTATGTGATAGCTTATACCGTTGATAAGATTCTTCTCTATGAATTGGCAATATTCTCACATATATGTTTCATTGTCATCCATTGTTAGTTTATGTTTTTTTTCTGGACATTTTGAATTTTTTATCTAAGATTTCTTGATAAAATGAAAGCAATGTGTGGTATCTGAGGTACCCTTGCTTTTATTTTTTGTATCCGGACTGTGTTAAAAAATGGTTGACAAATTACTTTTTTATGTTTTCAAAATGCATTTGTAGTTGTCGTCTTATTATTTCCTTATATACTTGATGTCTATGTTATACGTCTCTCTCTCTCTCTCATGCACATGCCAAAATTTTGTGTCTTTGGCTTTTACCAGAATTTTATGATGTTCATCTATATTTTATTTCCCCAGGGTTTAGCAAAATATGTCGACTGGAGTGCAAGCTTGCTGGAAGATGAGGCCAGACGGAGGTTGAAGAATGCAGAACTTCAAGCAAAGAAGTCAAGGTTAAGAATCTGGACAAATTATGTCCCCCCAGCAACCAACTCCAAAGCCATTCATGACCAGAACTTTACAGGAAAAGTATGTCGTGCCCTGGATTTTACATTTAGTGGTTTTCAATTTTTCTAAATTAATTGATTATTTGCTGACAACTTATTTTGTGCAGGTGATTGAAGTTGCAAGTGCAGACTGTATTGTTGTTGCTGATGATTCCTTGCCATTTGGAGATCCTGCTGCAGAGCGACGAGTCAATCTCTCAAGTATACGGGGCCCTAAAATGGGAAATCCTCGTAGAGATCAAAAACCCGATCCATATGCTCGTGATGCTAAGGAATTCCTGAGGACACGCCTAATTGGTCGTCAGGTATGGTTATGGTTAGTTCTTGATCTTTCTTTTGTACTTCCTATAATGAAGTGCTGTAATTTTGACATCGTCTTTACCTCTTCAGGTGAATGTTTCTATGGAATATTCCAGGAAGGTTGGTCTGACAGATGGGGGTGCTGCTCCGGCTGGGTCTGGAGATACAAGGGTAATGGATTTTGGAACTGTCTTTCTTGCTAATCCGTCTAAGGATGGGGATGATGCTACTGCTGCTAACCAAACAAATGGGGTTAATATTGCCGAGCTTTTAGTTGCTCGTGGTTTTGCCACTACTGTTAGGCATCGAGATTTTGAGGAGAGGTCAAATTATTATGATGCCCTCTTATCTGCTGAATCACGTGCTATTTCTGGGAAGAAAGGAATGCATTCTGCTAAAGATCCTCCCACCAGGCATATGACAGATTTGCTAACGGTTAGTTCTACACCATATTGAGTAAATATAGTGTTCTATTTAGAATAACTTTGTTTAAGAAATACATGGGTAACTTTACTATTTGTTGAATTGACATCTGTAGGCTAATGCAAAGAAAGCGAAAGACTTCCTACCATTTTTGCAACGCAATAGAAGGATGTCTGCTGTTGTCGAATATGTTCTCAGTGGACACCGATACAAAATAGATATCCCTAAGGCAACATGCAGTATTGCATTGTCGTTGTCTGGTGTCAGATGCCCTGGCCGTGGTGAGCCCTATTCGGAAGAAGCCATTGCATTTATGAGGCGGAAAATAATGCAGAGGGATGTTGAGGTAATTATTTTCTTTTAAGCTTTGCATTCTCTGCTATATGTGCGTTCTGTCTCACTGTTATGTTGATCTACCTGCATGAAGATTGAAGTCGAAACTGTTGATAGAACTGGAACCTTTTTGGGAACCATGTGGGAGTCTAGAACCAATGTGGCAATACCACTTTTAGAGGCGGGTTTGGCTAAACTTCAAACTTCCTTCGGCCTCGATAGGATCCCAGAAGCTCATCTCCTGGTTCAAGCAGAGCAATCAGCAAAGCAGAAGAAGTTGAAGGTGAATATACAATTTCCTCCATGGTTCCTCTTTTTGGTGCTCTTTTGCTAATAGTTTCTATTGCAGATATGGGAGAATTATGTTGAGGGAGAGGAAGTTACCAATGGTACATCTGTTGAAAGAAGACAAAAAGAGGAGTTTAAGGTATGGGTTTCAAATATGTTCTCTAACTGGCAGTCATCTCAGAGGCAGTATGGCTAATCATATGCTGTTTTTCAGGTTACGGTCACAGAAGTCCTGGAAGGTGGTCAATTTTATATTCAGTCAGTTGCTGATCAGAAAGTGGCTGCCATACAGAAACAGCTTTCTTCATTAAGCCTTCAAGAAGCTCCTTTAATTGGTGCCTTTAATCCTAAAAAGGGAGATATTGTTCTGGCTCAGTTTAGTGCTGACAAATCTTGGAATCGTGCAATGGTGAGGGGAATCGCATTACCTTTCTCTTAACTTTTCTTGAATATAGTCAATTGATTACGTTCCAGTGATGTTTCTTCATCTTGATTCTGTTATTCTGTATGACTTCATGAGTATAACTGGCCCTGTCTTCGATTATGTGTCTTAGATGAAAGATGCTTCACTTCTCAGGGTTCTGTTATGGTTTTAGCGATGGTACTCAGCTTTAGTGTGTAATTAGTTAATGTTCCAGTGTTTGTACATGAAGAAAGTATTTCGATTTTACTGTCGATATTTCTTAAATATCAGAATTTTGGCTCCTACATGTTTCTAACTCAACCTGCTTTGATTTTGAAGATTGTTAATGCTCCACGTGGTGCTGTGGAATCTGCAAATGACAAGTTTGAGGTGTTTTACATTGATTATGGGAACCAAGAAATCGTCCCCTACAGCCAGTTGCGTCCTCTTGATGCTTCGGTGTCTGCTGCACCAGGCCTTGCTCAGCTATGCAGCCTTGCATTCGTCAAGGTTCCAGGCTTGTCAGATGACTATGGTCAAGAAGCAGCTATCCGTTTGAGCGAACACCTATTGAGCACTCCTAAAGAATTTAGAGCCATCATAGAAGATAAGGACACGTCAGGTGGAAAAGTGAAAGGACAGGGCACGGGCACTGTCTTTTTGGTAAGTCTGATTGATAGCGAGGCTGAGACGAGCATCAATGCAGTTATGCTGCAGGTATGATATTAGACTATATCTCTTATCATCTTCATTGACATCTAATATTTGGAAAACAGATCATTATATGATTTTGTGCCACAATCATAACATGTAAATATCGTTTCAGGAGGGACTGGGTCGGTTGGAGAAAAGGCGTAGATGGGAGCCTAAGGATAAGCAACAGGCGATGGACGAACTGGAAAAATTCCAGACGGAAGCCCGGGAGAAGAGACTAGGGATGTGGGAGTATGGAGACATTGCGTCTGATGATGACGAAGCACCTCCACTAAGGAAAGCTGCTGGGAAGCGGTGAGAAGTTGGTATGTGTCGAGCCTGTACCCGATACTTGGATGCTAAACCGCAGTGCGGCCTGAACATGGAGAGAGACTACAGGCTCAGAGGAGGAACATACAAAATAGTGAAAGGCTTCAAACTTTTACTTGTAACTTACCGAATTTCATGACTTGTTTTTGGTAGCTGAGCGAACAATTTTGTTTTCTTTATTATTATTCAGTTATAGACACCCTTAATAAAGCAAAGCTAAGACTCTTCTTTAGATATGTTTTCATGACTATGAGGATGGTGTTTGTTTATCAAATATTTATAACTGCTGGTGTATTATCTTGTAGTAAGATTCATATCAAAATAAAACTGTTGCTCCATCCATTTAGAGCATCCGCAATGGTGCTTAGGCCAGCCATAGACCAGCCATTCTCTCCTCTCCACGTCAGCAACACTTAAAAAACCACCTGCCACATCAGATTTAGGCCAACCGCAATAAAAATAATTCAAAATATACTACATTTACGGAATTAAAATTACGATTAAAATACGGAATTAAATTTACAACACATATACGAGAAAAATAATCCATTCCATTAAAAAAAAAAGTACAAAGATTTTTAAAAAAAAGTACATGATTTTTTTTTTAAAAAAAAGGGCTTCAACACACGAGCCCCGCCACTCTCTACTCCTCATCGCCGTCGCCGTCGTCCTCGTCGCCGCCGCCGCTGCCGCTACCCGTGGTATCTGAGCCCACGTCGGAACCCCCAGCCGTGACCTCGCGATCTCTAAATCAGCACGCATGCTCTCGAGCATCTCGTAAAGAAACCTCTTCTCCGTGGGGTCAGTGACATTCTTCCACTCTCGGAAGACCTGTAACATCTGAGCCCGCGTTTGGTTACGCGAATGGAGAGTGTACTCGAGTGGGGCGGCTGGGAAAGCGGAGGACTGGACCTCGCGGGGCGATAGGGGGGATCCGCCCCTCGCAGCCCGCTGCGCCCGCTTCTGTCCAACCGGGCGGGGGCGACCAGTAAATGAAGGAGGGGATGGAAACTCCTCAGCATCCGAGGGGAGGTCGTGGGGATCCGCCGCTGCTGCCGCTGTAGTCGCCGTTATAGTTAAGTTGCTGCTTCTTCGGCCACCCAGCGTCGCACCCCGCCCGGAACTTCTCGGAGTCCTTCAACAACAAGAAGCACTCCCAGAAGGTGAACTCCTTATACTTCCCCTCCAAGGGGAACTGACTCGCGGCTATCCTCCGGGCGTCGTCCTCAGTCTGCCCACTTCTGAGCTGACGGAGGGCGTTGGCGTACAAATTCGCAAAACAGCCCACCGCGGCCCTGGTGCGCTCCCACCCCTTCCTGACCTCCTCGTTGCTGAAGTCCTTCCCGTGCGGGCAGTGCCTCTTATAGGCAGCTCTGATCTTCGCCCACATGTTGACGACCCGCTGGTTGTTCGCAACCAGCGGATCGTCGCACACCTCCAACCACCCCTTGGTCACCCCGGCGTACTCATCCTCCGTCCACTTCCTCCGGCCAGTGGCAGCGGGCTGCGATGACTCGCCGACCGCCTTGCCCTTCCCCCTCCCCCTCGTCTTCTTCTTCGGCGCGGCCGGCGTCGCTGGAACGGGAGTATCATCGTCCCCGAGATCGATCCCCATATCATGCAATGACAGAAGGTCATCGCCAGAGAACTGCGTCTCCACCGGGGTCGACGTGTGAGACGAAGCCGTCAAAAAATCAAGCGAGGGCCGATATACCGTGTCCCCTCCCGGTGACCCCCCCCCCCCATCCCGGGATGCATACCGAGCGGCATCCCCCCCCCCCCCCCCCCCGCCACATCATCCCCATCATCTGCTGCAGCATCATCTGCTGCTGCAGCTGGGGCATACCTCCCCACCCGGGCGCTGACTGCCCGCCGCCCGGCATACCCCTCTGGTTCTCCCCCCTCGCCCCCCCCCCCCGGGCCCATCTGCCCCCATCCAGATCCCACAGGTACCGTGGGAGTCTGAGATCCACTCGTCGCTGGACTGGACTCGTTGTTGTGATCCATCGCTCGATGATGCTCTTGTACAGAAAGTTAGAGAGAGAAAACTCGTTAAAACAAGTGGTGCAAATGAAAATGATTATGATTTAAAAAAAATCGAAAATCAGCGCTGACCGATCGGGCCGCCACAATGGCGGCTAGCCGATCGGCCAGCCCACGCCGATCCGCTCGCCGAAATCGCCCTCGCCGATTGCAATGGTTCGGCTAGCCGATCGGCTAGCGCGACGAATCGGCTAGCCGGTCGCTAGCCGACCATTGCGGATGCTCTTATAATGATTATACTCAACACAACTCATTTAATTATAAATATCACCCATATGTCAATATTGTCAATATTGTCAATACTGAATCCACCAATAAACACTAAAGTCTAAAATTGATCCTTTACAATTGCTTAAAAAAAATTTGATCTTATATATCGAGTGACACTTTTATTCCACCAACATACCCAATCAATTTATAAAATTCATGTCCAACTCATGTGTATAACTGTTTGATGGACGGATGAAGGATTTGTTATTGAATTAATTCGTGCTTTAATCTTTTTTTACTGTATTAATTTCGTCAGTTGATAAGTTTTGTTGCTGGGAAGCTTTTAAAAAGTAGTCAAACGTGTCATTAATTTCTAACTTCATTTCAAAGCTCCATTTAATGCTATTTAGCATTTATTAAATGGCCCTATATCTATAAAAACATCCAAAACTTATAAGTTGCCACTACTGGACATGGAACAGGATGCTGGCGTTGCATGCAGAAACGAACTACCGACTGTGAGTTGTGATACATATTTATTTATGTCAAATATCTATCCTATTGAAATTCCAGGTAAATAGTACTCCTTCCGTCCCAATAAATATGCAACATTTGGTTTTCGGCACAAGATTTTATGCTGGGGTGTTTTGTGAGAATGAAAAGAGAGTAAAGTAAGAGAAGAAAAAGTAGAGAGAGTGTTGTTTGCATTTTAGGAAACGTTTCATTTTTATTGGAACAATCTAAAAAGAAAAACGTTTCATTTCTAATGGGACAGAGGGAGTATATCTCAAGTGACAGAACCTTTCATAGCAAAGCTATTGTGACACAAATAAGTAGTAGTATTCCCCTAGCTTTGAATATCAATTTTACTGAAACTTGGCCCTTCAATCGATGCAGCACTTCTACTTTATTTATTTATGTCTTGTGTTTCTTAAACTTTCTAAAATTGATCCCAAATCCACAAGACCACCGCCATATCTACTTC
The DNA here is from genome assembly GCF_029641045.1 of Salvia hispanica. Classification (NCBI taxonomy): domain Eukaryota; kingdom Viridiplantae; phylum Streptophyta; class Magnoliopsida; order Lamiales; family Lamiaceae; genus Salvia; species Salvia hispanica. Next base: position 41,144,277 of record NC_142696.1, read on the forward strand.
GAGTTTGATTTTGTTTCGTAGAAAAAGGAAAGATAAATTGGGCCTTTTTCGCTCATTTCCAACTCTATTACTTTTTCAGGAAATACACCAGTAATAAACTGGAAAGATCGCATTAACTTGAGAGCACTTGGTTTTTTGCATAGCAATCAAAGTAAAGAAAACTGGTATCAAAACAGGGATACGATTAAAAACAGCTAAAAGCAAACTAGGAAACTAAAAATTTCCTTAGTTCAAAGCCACGACTATTCAATATTTCAATGTATAGAGAGAGGATAATACCATATCTCAATCAATGGTCCAGTAATACAAAACCCAAATCGACAGAAAAAACTGCAAATGAAAATTTTGAACATTGTTAAACCAAGTTCCAAAAAACCTACACTACTAAGTGCTCAAACATTGCTGCCAGAGCATCTTTGCAACTCTACCTCGTGTTCCCCCTTCGGCCTTCCTCAGTCATCACGCCTTTGAGTCCTGCGGCGAGGAGCAGCAGCAGCACCATCATCATTCTTCTCATCTTTTGTCTCAGAGCTTCCCTGATCATCTGAACTCTCAGCGACATCAGTTTTCTTTGTTTCTGCTACCACGTTAGCCTGAATTTTCCGAACATCAGAAATAATATGTCTAAAATATACAGAGAAGCAGAAATTTAATTTTTTTCCCAAGAGAATATTTATGAACACTCACAGGCTTCTTTCCTCCGAAGATCAGCTTCAACAAAATAGAGAGAATAACAACAATAACGGAGGCAAGGATACCAATTGTGAGATTTGCTTGTTTCTCAGCCTTCTCAAGTAAGTCCTGCAAATAAAATCCGCAAGTATAAGGTTAAGTTTATAAATAAACTAAGGTGGCGTTCGGTTGTCATGACTAATAATCATGAGACTATCCATCTAGGATTAAGTTGTGGGATTATTTTAGTTGGAGGGGGGAGGCTATAACTAATTATCACGAGACTATCCATCTAGGATTAAGTTGAGGAGGTCAATCTTATGAACCAAACATGATACATATTTAATCATGAGATTTAGTTTTGCCAACCGAACACCCCCTAACAAACTTAAATAGTTTCCACTGGCATAGATCACTCACCAAGACCTTAACTTTGTGCTCGCCCAAGAACGGAAGGTCAGCAATCTTGTATAGGTTATCAAACACCTTTTTCTGATCACACAAAGCAGTAAGTGTCAGATTATAGAAATATAAATTTGTGAGAACTTCTCACATATACATGTATGTATATATATTTGATTACCTGGAAGCCCTTAAGGCCATCAGACTCGGTAGATTCCTCCTCCTTTTGTTTCTCCTTCTCTACACTGAATTTTGGCTTCCATGTTGTCTCACGGTATGTCTCTGCCTCTTTCTCACTGGAAGAGATCAAAATGTTGTCAAACAGAATACCATCTTGCATTGTCCAGATCTCAATACCAATAGCAGCAATGGGCTCAAAGTTGGGCTTTTCAAGCTCAAAGTACTCAGGGTTATCAATCTCCTGTGGCTTCCAGATACCCTTGTAGTTGGGGTTGTCAATGAGTGGGGCGTGCCATTTTCCTTTGTAAGCAGGGTTCCTCTTCATTGGTCTCTTCCACTCACCGCATCCAGGAGCTTCTGCACACTTGGGGTTATCAACTTTGGGCGCCTCCCATTCACCATCTTCTTCATCATCCCAATCCTCTGGTTTGGCTGCCTCAGGATCATCAACCTCCTCAGGCTCATCATCCAACCAACCTTCAGGCTTCTCAGCCTCTTCATCCTCAATTTCCAATGGAGCATCCTCATCCCAATCTTCTGGTTTGGTGGCCACTGGGTCGGGGATCTTTGCTCTCTCGTCCCAATCCTCAGGCTTCTTATCATCCGGATCAGGGATAGTCTTGGAAGGGATCAGAGGAGGATCAAAGTCATCACCTGAGAGGAAGTTGCCCTTCTTCTTCTCTTCCCCATCAACCAAGATCCTGACCTCATTATCGGGTGTCAAGATGGCGGTGTAAACATGGGTCAGCTTGTCAGAAGGTACTGATGGTGGAAACTTGAGATGATGCTCAACGAAGTTGCCACTCTTGGGGTTTTTGTGCTTCAGGATGAAGTGAACCTTGTTTGTGGCACCACATCTATCAGGGCCAAACATTATCGTGTACGGAGACTCATTATCAAATCCCTTCGGAACCCATCCTGCATCTTGTGGGCGGAGGTACTTGATATAAGCACCACCACACTCAAGGCCATTCTGGAGGCGAACTTCAAACTGAAGAACAACAGTTTTATCCTTGAGGACAACAGGGTCATCAAGTGGCTTCACAATGGCATGCTTCCTGGCTTTCTCCCCAACAAGAAGCCCATGATCATCATGTCCCTCGCTCTTCACATGTTTCCAAACACCTGAAATAATAATAAATGAGAAAAAGTAGTACTACATGCTATAAATAGATATATGCTGTACTTACAGAGTAACAATTTCGATAATAAAATGCTATATTTTCACTGGAATTAGTGATACTGTTACGCAAAATTCAGGCTTAAAATGATCGTAACATCATAACTAACAAAAATTTAGTACACGGGTAGGTTTAGACGAGAAAGATCAGGTTGGGGGCAATTCGGGTTAAATCAATTTCCAAATCCAGCACATAGACCTGGAAAATTAGGCTCACTGACTAGAGTCAGCTGTGTAGTGAAACAACCATTTCTGAATATCAATATAGAAGCTAACAGGCATTGAATTTACACGGGTATAATCATGACTGCAAGAATAGATACAGTTACCAATCCGTATATTTAGAGCAAGAAAAACAAATAATGAATCAAAACAGTACTAGCCTATCAGTAACTGAAAAAAATACTCCTATCAAAAGCAAACTCATCGGGGACTGAATAAACAAAAAACCTGTGTAGTCCGGATTCTCAGACGCGATCCACCTCCCCTCAAAATCCTCGTCAAACGACTCGTAGAAAATCTGCAAACACCAACCACACAGCATAAGCACGAACTCAATCATCCATAACAGATCTAAAACAAATAAATTCAAGGTGAACCGAAAGAGCGTCATAAGCACTAAACGACTCCATACCACATCATCGGAAGCGTTGAGCTGAGAAATGAAGCAGGCGGCGGAAAATAGCAACAAACACTGCACTATCCAAATCTTCCGATTCGGATACTCCATTTATAACTCTCGACTCCGGTAAGAATCGAAGGAAATTAACCGCCAGAACAAAAGAGAAGTTGTGGTGCAATCAGAGATATATAGATCTGGGTGGGAGAGAGTGGAACTAGGATTAGTTGTTCAGTATTTGAAGAGCGTGTCAAAGGGGGGTTTATTAATATAGATCTGGCAGAGCAAATGAGGTCGGGTGGCATCCACCAATGATATCAAATGCCACGAGAACTGCACCAATAAGAGAACGCCGCGTGGCGGGAAGTGACGAGCTCCAAGCTTAAGATCCGTATTGGAAGTCATGGCTGATGCGAGTCGATGGCCCGGCTTGCGGGTTGACCCGTTTACCTAGACTGTAAATTAAATTGCCATTTCACTTTAATACCATGCATACAAAATTAACGTGAAAGTTTTATGGCAATGGAATTATGATACTTAAATTTGTGTAAATGTATTATTCTTTGCATATTTGTTACTACATTTCATAGTACCACAATGTGAATTTTAATTAATATATCATTATCTCGGTTTTGATTAATTTGTTAAGAATGAGCATAGACTCAATCTATTTTCGCATATGATCTCTTGCTTTCTAAAAATGTGGATATTAGGATTGTTGAAGCTTTTTTGAATACTTTCGAGGATTTTTGTGCTAGTCCTAAGATGAATGTTGGCAAGACCATATGTTTGTTCTCTGGGAATGTTCTTGGAAAAAATAGACAACGTATAAAAAATGTGTTAGGTGTGCGAGTGGTGAATAATTTAGGCCACTATCTTAGGATCTCATTGCAACAAAGGGTGAGTAAATCTTCTTATGCGTATATTTTGGATAAAATGAAGACAAAGATAGAAGGTTGGAATGCGGCAAACTTTCCTTTGTTGGTCGTGTGATCCTTGCTCAATCATTTTATATATCATGCCATTTGCTCAATCAGTTCTAAATACCATACCACCCTGTGCGATGCAGATGCCCAAATCGCCTGTGAGTACGTTAAGGTTCTTAGAGGGTTCGTGTGCGGAAGCACCTTAGAAAAGAAACGACTGAGTAAGGTGGCTTGGAGCAAAATCAAGAGTTCTAAAAATGATGGTGGTCTAGGATTTCATGACTTGCGCTTGGTCAAATCTGCTTTCGGTATGAAAGCATGTTGGGCAATTTTCAAAAAGTCGAAGTCCTTTTGGAGTAGACTTCTTTGAGCTAAGTATAAGTTTGAGCCTTCATTGTGTTTTAACCTGTGTGCTCCCACAACTAGTATGCCTTTTTGAAGGCTAGTATGCAATTCTTGGGCGATGATGTATAAGGAGATGGTTTGGGCTTTGAGAATGGGCAATAGTGTCCAATTTTAGGAGTTGGATTTTCGAATTTAGATGGACCTTTATTTAAAGTAGCTATAAAATGAATCCTTGATCATCGCCTTTTATAGGACTGTGGATTAATTCACTGATGGGGTGGATTGGGAATGGTCCAAGTTTCAAGGTCGTTTGATAGAGTATGTGATGAATATTATAAAAGCTATTATGCCTCCAAGTGAGGCACAAGGGGATGATATAGTGTATTGGGGGCCTTCGTCCTTAGATAACTTCTTGATTAAATCAACTTACAAGGCTATGGAGGTTGTTTAGAGTGTGCAAAAACCTTTTCTTTGGAGCATAGTGTTGAGCTGGGCTAAGCCACAACGAATAAAGATGTTTATTTGGATACTTCTGAAAAATTGAATATTGACCAATGAAGATACGCCTAGGTTGCGGCTATCGATGACAGATCTTTGAAATATATGTGTCCATGGACATGAGAGTGGTTTACATATGTTAAGGGGTTGTGCGAATGCCATGAATACATGGAATGACATTTTAAGATGAGGAGGGGAGGAGAGGTCTTTTTATATTCATTGAGCCTTGGATGTTAATATGCTTGAATTGATGGGTAGTGGTCTCAGATGGAGTTCAATTTTTGGACTTGGATTTTGGCACATTTGAAAGAAGAGATGTGATTTTACCTTTAAAAGTTATAGGCGGAGCTCAGAAAGTGTTATGACACAGATCATTAACATAACAAAAATGGTGGATGGGGCTCGAATGATAGATGAGAGAGTTCGAGGTTCTATTCGATTGCCTAGATTTATTTGCTAGAAGAGATACTATAAAGCTCAATACTGGGAACTTTAATATAATTTCATATTTTTATATTTTTGAGACAATTGTTTCAGATTAGTAATAATTTTACCATACAAATAATAATAATAATAATAATAATAATAATAATAATAATAAATAAATAAATAAATAAATAAATAAATAATCCTATATGTGTATAAAGTATACAATAAATTACAATCAAATCTCTAAATTTGGGAGTAAATCAAATGCACATGTGCATGTTTCTTGATAATACATCTAAAATTAAAATTAAAGCATGTACTAATATTAATGGATGTGTATAACAAAAAGTTATAAAGTGTAGAAGAATATTAAGTAAAATTTAGTAGTAATGTTTGCAATAAATCAATAATTTAGTAATTTCTGATGATTTTGTTGTGATTGTGACGTTAATATATAGGTTTCAATCAACATTAAGAGCAACTCCAAGGGTAGAAGGTAAATATGAAAAGGGTATATCATGTTTGGGTAATGCTATGCAGCCACATTATGGCTAGCCATAATTGGATATTTTGGTCATTATACATAAGAAATAAATAATAAATAAATAAGTCTATTTAATGTTTACGTTGTGTTTACAAAATTGCCCTTCACTAACAGAATTAATACAGTATTAATGGAGTATGAGTTACGGAAACTCACGTCTGGGGAATGGGTCTTAGGAATGGCTGGAGTGGGGAGTTATAAAGTTTAATCTATTACTTAACCTAATTTATTAAGTACTTTTTAGGCACTTCTATTGTACCGTTAAAAATAAAAACAACTTTTAGATTAAGTTAGTAATATTAATGTAATTCCATATTTTATCAGTATCATATATAAATGGAGTATATCTTAATGGATTAATATATTACTGCTAAGTGTTATATAGGTGTTTACGTGTGTACACTTAGTAATTAGTATGAAAATTATGGAGTAGTATAGTATAGTAATATAGTATTATAACATTTTCATATATTTAAATTTTTATTTATATAAATGAATTAGATGTTGCTCTTAAATTCAAGAACAATTGAAATTCAAATTAACATTAAAAATTTACATTTGAATCAATATAAAATCAATATAAACCGAGACCCCAAATGAGTTCAATAATAAGTATGGACTAAGAGAGTACTAGTTACTCCCTCCGTCCCACTTTAGGAGTTCCGGTTTATCATTTTTGGGTGTCCCACTTTAGGAGTCCCAGTTGGAATATTCCATAAATGATATTATGCCCCACATTCCACCAACCTTTTTCCACTTACGTTTTATTATAAAACTAATATAAAAAAGTAGGACTCACATTCCACTATCTTTTTTTACCAACTTTTCTTTACATTTCTTAAAACACGTGCCGAACTCAACTGGGACTCCTAAAGTGGGACGGAGGGAGTACTACTTTATCCGTCTAATGCTACTATCATTTTTTTGGCTCATCCTAAACTACTTGCATTATTTCTATTTAATAAGAGTTAATTAAATATTTTCTTATTAAGTGTCCCTTTACTACACTTAAGTTACTAATTTAATTACACAAATTTATTTTAACGATTTCAATTAATCTTTAACCATAAATTTTATTCCAGTATATTATTTAATAATAATATATTTTCAATATATGCTTTTAATATTGGAACAATCTTTCCTCAAAATATTTTAATTAATTTTATATAAAATAATTATATAGTGTAATGTTTAAATTTATTTATTTATATTATTTATAAGTTATTTAAATATATGTTAAATATAATATAGTTTAAATTATTTCATTTGTAAGTGAATGTAAATACCAATTAGAATTGTAATATCATGAATATATTTATATTCTAATTTAAAAGTAATTATATAATAAAAATTAAATAATAAACGGAAAAAGTAAAACAGAAAAACCGAAAAGAGATATGACATAAAAGAAACGTACACTTACACTATTCATTATTTCCAAGATAAATATTCCCTATTTAATTTTACTCTACCCCCTATTCATGCACAAGGGTAAATTAGTCTTGAAATATTGATACTTTTAAAATGGACTAATTTCAAGTAGATTAGCATTAAATGTACAGATTTTTATTAATATTTTATTTTTATGGCTGGCCACATTATGGCTATTTAGCATCACTCATAATGTTTATACCTTCTCAAAAAGTGCAATATATATTTCTAAAAGTCAATCAACTCCAAGGATAAAAGGTATATAGAAAGATATATCATTAAAAAAAAATAAAATAATAGTACAAACATTAAAAAAACATAAAGTGCAATACCTTCTCAAATACCTTCCCCTTTGGAGAATGATTTTTTATGAAAAGAAGGTAAATATGATGGTTATATGATTTTACCTCTCCATTGATGGAGAGGTAAAGATACCTCTTCAAAATAGAAAAAAAGTATAATACCTTCTCAAATACCTCTCCTCTTGGAGAATGTTTTTTCATAAAGAAAAGATAAATATGGTAGTTATATTAATTTACCTCTCCCTTGGAGATGCTCTAATAAAACCTTCTAATATGATATGAGTTGTTTTGAACGCTACTTTTATACGAATAATGTTGGGGCAGCTTTCCAAAATAATACGAGCATATATATTTTCATTAAGCATCAATAATATGTGGATGATGGTTTCCTTAAAAACAATTTTTTCGATAGAGTGTGTTTTATACGTGAAATTGAAAACGTCCCAATGCAGAAATAAATATGATATTTCTGTTAAAATGACATAATCATTCTGTAGCGTGGAAGAACATATACCATACAGCTATGCATAACATGATATTCTCATTCACCGAAATTCATTTTTTGAACTAAGAAATATCATGAGCATATACTAAAAGCATAAAATAAACTCATACTACCATTTAATTAATTCCTACAAACTTATGAGTTTTACAACAAGAAATTAAACTAAATACATCAAACGACCCATTTGATTTTGTCAAGTATTACACGTAATTTAATTTCGTACCAACCTTACCTATAAATAATTAAAAGTGATGCCAAATTTTCACTCAAATAAATTCAATTTTATTTTAGGATCGCAAGACCTAGACTAGACTAGGCAAATGCACTTAATTTACGTACCCTTAATTACTCTTTAGTCTTTAGTGAACTAAACAAATAATCTTCCCTCAACCATTTTGATGGGAACCAAATTGTGTATGGAGTTGAAGAAGGGAAATAAACCATGGAGACGATAATGGAATGCTCAATGCAGAAATAAATTAATAAAGATTCATGTAATCTATAAATTAAAAACCTAGCTAATATATAGCAGTCCATATACATTCAAGCAGAGATTTTGTTAGAAGATTGACAATTTCTCAGCTCTCAACCCAACGGCTCCTAATCTCGAAACTCGAGGGGACTAACCTTGAGTGCAAGCGGAGCCGTTAAAGGAGAGAGCTTAGAGAAAGACAATCTTCCTAAGTTGGAGCCCACGAGAAAATAGTGCTTTGAATCGTATTTACGTTGGTAAAGGAAGAAGTGGAACTTGATTGTGATTTGTGTGTGTGGTCTATATATAGTACTAAGGTGTGTTATTATAATAAAATCCCACAAAAGAATTGGTTAAAAGCTAGGAAATGAACGATGCAACCAATAGAAAGTTAGGGGGGATTTCTCATGCAAATCAAGGAAATGGAGAGGAAATTACAATGAAATTTAGCTTAGATTTTTCTTTTCTTAGCCTCCAACCAAGACTAAGCATTATCAAGCAAGAGACGCCTCTGTGACGTGGTGCATAGTAATATTACAATAACAGTAATTCGTTTTCATTTAGAAAATTTCTACTATTTTTATACGATTTTTATGTTTATTAATATAATTGTAACGAAATGATTTTGTCCTCGAACACCATTCTTCCCAATTAGTATTAACTATTTCTACCTAAATTAAATAATTAGATTTTTGATACTTCAACCCAAATATTTCGGACTGATTTTGATGGAAGTCTAAACAAAACCGTTTCCTCATAACAAGTTGTCTCATGTATGTCAATATCATGGAAATTTGTCACGTATAAATTAAAGAACAAAGAAACCCTACTAAAAAAATTACCCAATTCTGTTGTCATATATCAAGCTCTCTCTCAAAACTGGCTCTAAACATTTTAAGTGAAAACTATTTTGACTTATGAAATTGTGAGAATATTTCATTATTGCAATGAAACATGTTCGGGAAGAGTCCAGTATTATAATATCTTCAATTAATGAATATTTATATCTTTAATGCGTGAAATGATTTAATTAAAGCAGAAGTCACAAAATACTCGTAATTTCGGTTTGGACAGCCAATCAAATTATATTTATAGCAGCAAATAATACTATTCAAGTTTGGATTTAAATTAAACCAATTTCTAATTTAATCAGTGAAATATTGAAATGTGGCACAAATCCAATTATCCAAAGATCCATGACCAGCAAACTTTGTCAAACTATCAAAAGTTTCGAAATTGCCCTTCATGTCATGGACAATATTTTCGCCCAAAAAAATATGAAAATAGTAAAAATAGTACTTCAAGTCTTCAACTGATATTAACTCGTAGTTGACGGACCTCAAATGATATTTTTAAAATTCACGGACCTAAAATGATAGTTTGACAAAGTTCGTGGACCATGAAAAATGTTCCCTCTAACTTTTTAACATTTGAGGGTATTTGAAAATTATTCATAATAAAAATATTTAAATTATCTCTTAAATCTTTTTGCCCTTTATTATAAGAGAAGGGAAAATGGGGAAGAAAAGAGAAAAAGAAAAGGAAGAAAGGGAAAAACAAATTAAGAGAGAAAAGTTCAATATTTTAATAAAGAAAAAGATGGGTATTTTCGTCAAAAAAGTACTCCCTCCGCCCCACTTAAAATAAAACACTTGAAAATCAGCACGAGATTTTATGTAGTGTTATTTTGTGAGTTAATGAAGAGAGAGTAAAGTAAGAGAGATGAAAAAGTAGAAATAGAGTTATTTCCATTTTAGGAAACGTTTCACTTTTAATGGGACAGCCAAAAAAGGAAAACGTTTCATTTTTAATGGGATAGAAGGAGTATAAAACTGTAAAAAAGTAGCTCAAACAATATTATATTGAAATTAATGGACCTTAAAAGATATCTTCTAACGTTACGTACCAAAATTGATAACATTAGCAAAGTTCACTGATAACATTAGCAAAGTTCACTGACAAAAAAATGTTCCCTCACTAAAATGTTAAGTTCGTTTTGCATTCAATAGCAATTTAACCATATACAAATGTGGCCTTTAGTCACACTCAATTGGGTCATCAAAAAGAAAATATAGGATTATTATGATCGGTAAATATTGAAAATCGTTGAATATTTTGTCAAGCGTGAGCACATATGAATTAATATGTTTATTTTGTCAAGCGAACAAAAGGAGTACATTGAAATTCATGAAGACAATTTTATTCGATGAGTATGTGTATACGAGTATACGACTATTATGACACTACAGATATATCAGATATACTAAGTTAGGGTTATTATCACTCACATGATAATAATAGTTATTTTTTCGAAAATAGACTACGGGAACACTATCATCTTTTTGCAGAAAATAGACCTCACAATCTATACTATCAATTAATATTCATATGGGGTATTATCTTATTTTAAACTTAATTCATTACCAGTATGTGTACCCCTATACACGAGCTAGAACATCTATAATTTATTTAATACAAGAGAAGCTAGCCCATACATTAGGTCCACAAAATTAATGATGCAACTTAATTAGATATTAATCGCAAGCTCATGGTATAGCTTCATAACCTTCTGAGTTTCCAATTCTACCCTTCCACGCGACAACGACTACAATGCCAACTAGTCCCAAAAGCGCAACTGGCCAAACAAATTCGGGCACCATCGTAAACTTAGACGCCTGTAAGTTGTACCCAAATTCAAAAATAAATCATACATCTATGAAATTTTAATAGTAATAGTAATAGTAATTTTTTTGGTGTTGGGATGGCATGTAGAAAAACTCACCAAAGTTGGAAGAGGCTTAGGATAAGAGTGAGCAAGTAAGAGGTAAAACAAGGCCATGACTCCGGTATGGCTTTCAACGCTGCTATAGTTTGATACAAGAGTGAGTGTCTCTCCCGCCAAAATCTTGACTGGTGCAGCCGGGTAACACGTGGACATCCCCACAACAAAACCAGCCTCGTTTCCAGCTTCATTCCCTTCCCCGTATATTGGCTTCGATGAGCATATGGTTCTTCCTCCCTGTTTCAAATACACATGTCAAATGGACTAATCATTATGCAACTGTTGGATTCAAACCATCACACATCGGAGAATTAGAAAAAGTTACCTGGCCATATAGTGTGGTGCCAACACCCCCGGCATGTTGGTGTCCAACCCCATACACCACTTCTCCATCAACCGGAAAACTAAAACTCACACTTTTGGTATCAACGCAGCTATCTTTCTCAACTCCAGCACCACAAGATTCAACTCCATATTCAACCTAGACAAGAACTCATCAATCTAATTAGAATAACATCCTAATTTCTAACGCAAATCAAGTTTGTGAAGTTGAACATCAATTACCTTACAATGGTGAGTAGCTCTGATTCCTTTGGATTGATCAGCCTTTGTCCAAACATCAGTGACGTCGAGAATATAAATATCAACGGGTATAATTGAAGATGAATCCCACTCCACATATTTCACAATATACCTCAAATAAATTCTCTTATTTTCGCCACGAAATCCTTGTTTGAGTCTGCATCTACCATCATCAGGACAACAGTGTAATCCACCTCCGGCTTCAGAAAAACCGTAAAGATCACACCTGCACTCCGTGCATCCCATTTTATCATCTGCGCCTCGCGTGTCAATGGCGTGCACATTCAGCACCCACCCTTCCTCATGCCCTATACAAAATGGTACATATATATTTATTAATCTTGAAATTTTTATACTAGAAAATTAAGTTAATTTATCTATTTTCATTCTCACTCTCTCTCCAAAAAAAATTGTTTATTTTTATCATTTTAGTATGTTCCACAAAATCAGTTTACTTTCTATTTTTAGAAATATTTTCATTACACAGTGAACTACTAATAAGTTGGATCCAGGATTATCAGTTTCACATTAAAATTCATGTCATCCGAAAATAATCTATTGACGAAGAGAGTATTATTAGTTAAGTACCTTCCGGGATAGTGGCCGGATCTCCGACTTGAATTGCGTAGGGGTGAGGAATATAAGTTGATGTTCTCCGCGTTTCTGCTCCCACACCAAAATACTGCGTCAATCTATTCCCACAAATCCCACTGTTTCTGACGATGCTCAGATCATCAACTCCGCTACTGTTTTTCCGAGCAAAGTATCGGTTGAGAACCCAGTGATGGAGATAAACTTCATGGAGAGGCACCGGATTCCCTCTCTCATCGACTAACTCCGCACTGAAGCTCTTCAGCCCAATGTGTCCACGTGGGAATTCGACGTTGAAGTAGTCCTTGTTCGAGACTAATCCAGGCTCCATCACCATCTCCGGGGACCGGAAAACCTCAGTTTTCACGACGTTTGTAGCAGCCGTGGTGGGAGTGGTTTGAGGATGAATGACTAGGAATAGGATTGTTACCATGATTATTGCAAGGTTTGCAGCCATTTTTGGTGTTGGGAGGATCAAGAAGAGTGTTTGGATTTGTATTGTAAAAACTAAATAGTAGTAAAACAATGCTCTTTTCGACGATTAGGTTATTAATGGACATACACATATAATCTAAGTTGGTACAAGTATATTTTATAACATGATATTGACGCAAATCACAAGACTTTTGTGGCATGTTCCAGGATATGGATACAAACAATGTTTAAAATAATTGAAATAAAAGAGAGAGAAGAGTATAATACTATTATAGAGTAGTATAGTTGTATTTGTATACGAAACTAAACATGATGGGTCAATCAATATATTAAAAAAAAAAAAAGAGTAACCCAAAAGACATATAGCCAAATAGGAAAAGTCTAGAGGGTTGAAATGGACAAAATTATACAGGCGATTGAAAGTAAAGGATTTGTCCATTGCAAGTGATACATAGGCATTTAATTGTTGATATATTAGTAGTAATATATTAGACGCATAAAAGTGGGTCGTCATGTGTGTATCAGTATATGCCATGTATTTATCAGCATTCAATTTAAATTTACTACTACTACTACACTACTATATTACCTCAAAATACGTAAAACTAACGTATTCAATAATATGTTATTGTTAGAAGCTAAATGCATCCCCATACCTCTTCTTTTGCATTTTCTTTAATACAACAAAGTATGAATGACCATGAACCATACAAAGGCATTATATGGGGGACAATGATGATTTTTCTGATAGTAATGTTATGCGTGAATTCGGCATAAAGTTTATAGATTTGGGTTCAGCAAATTATTTGAGACATGTTATGTGAAATGTCTATCGTAAAATGATTCTATGTAGTGGAATCTTTTATAAGAGAGAGTATATTTATTTGCCAAAAAGTAATGTTTCAAATATGGAATTTTTGTCTAAATACCACATAAAACTTATCTATTGTGATATAAAACGATATAATGTCAAAAACACGCCGTTGCCGGGGATCGAACCCGGGTCACCCGGGTGACAGGCGGGAATACTTACCACTATACTACAACGACTTAGTTGTTAGTTGTGAAGTGAATTAGAATTAGTTAATAGGCGCTCCTAGGACTAATACATGTTTTGGTTGAGGAAGAATATAAACATTAATATGGATAGATAAGACCGTATATTTATGATAAATGCAAGTTTATAATTAGGAAATTTTTTGTTAGGCTTGATTCCTTCATGGGCTTCTAGTTGGAGTTTATGGCATTGTTTTGCCTAGTTTGTTCTGGTTTGTTCTTGGGCGATGCATTTTCTGATTTGCAGTTTTTCTCAATGTATTGGTTTAAAATGCATGGAGGTAAGAAATATGATTATTGACACTTGTTAATTTTCACTCTAGGTTTGCTCGAGGATCATAGAGCAACCAGCTAGCTAAGATACAAGTGTAATAGCTTTGCAACACATTTTTGGTGTTGTTATTCATCCACTTCCGAATTCTCTCGTCTATGCTAAATGCGATCGGTATAGTGTTTGTAGTTAACTATTAACTGGGTTGCTTAGCCTTGTTTTACAGTTTTGAAGTTTCATTGCATTCGAAGAAGTGAAAATTGATTAGTGGTTGTAACACTGCTCATATAGCATATAACAAATCCAATAAAACTCCCCCCACGGTGTAATCTTATAGATTGAATTCTCATAATAAATTAAAGGTTTGTTGGCAAGACCACATGTTTGTTCTCTAGGAATGTTTCTTGAAAAAAATAGACAACGTAGAAAAGATGTGTTAGGTGTGCGAGTGGTGAATAATTTAGGCCACTATCTTGGGATCTCATTGCATCAAAGGTTGAGTAAATCTTCTTATACTTATATTTTGGATAAAATGAAGATGAAGATATAAGGTTGGAACGCGGACAAATTTTCCTTTGTTGGTCATGTGATGCTTGCTCAATCAATTTTAAATATCATGCCACTTGCTCAATCAGTTTTAAATATCATGCCACTTGCTCAATCAGTTTTAAATACCATGACACTATGCGATGCAGAGTTTCAAATTGCCTTTGAGTACATATACTGAGATGGAGAAGGTTGTTAGAGGGTTCGTGTGGGAAAGCACCTTAGAAAAGAAACGATTGAGTAAGGTGGTGATAAGTCGTATTCTAAGCCTTGGTTACTGGTCAGTATGTCATGAAATACATGTATTATCTGCAAAACAGTTGCTTAAGTGTGCAGGATTGAAGGATCCAAGTCAGTAGGTGACGATTCGTGTGACGCAAGTGAAAAGGGCACTAGAAGGGTGCGATACTGACCATAATGCATGCTAGAGAAAAGGCTCGAGATGGAGAAGGAGGATAGCTGGGATGATTATTCTACAAGGGCAAAAAGGTCAAAATGCGGGAGAAGTCTACCCTAAAAGCAAGGGCAAGCCTCCCTATAAAAGAAGCCATTTTGGAGAGAGAGAAAGAGTTCGGTTGAGAGTTTGACAATCACACTTAGTAGAATTCTCTCTAGAAGATCTATCCTTCAGCATTATCTTACCTCTCGTTCCTCGCCACAGCCGAGGTCACTTGACGTCCAAGAGTCTGCCGGAGAAGTCATCAGTTCGCCTTTCCAGCCAGTTATCGCAGTAGTATAGTAGTATCATCGCCCGGAGTGGCACAAACAATCTTAATCGCCTTCTTAGTTAAAGTTTACTTGTTTTCATCGCTAGTTATTCTGCAAACACTCATCGCTGGTGCTCTTTTGAAGTACTTTGTTAAATTCCAGCTTTTACGTTATGAAGTTTCTATTTCGCATGTCACTTTGGTTTGAGTTTGCTTCATTCTGCCTAGGGAAGTTAGATTTAGTTATTGCTTTCAATTTCTAAGTGTTTTCTATTCGGGAGTTGTTGATTTGAAGTGTAGCTATGTTTTGTGAAGTTCTCGTGCATGAGTTTCTTTTCTGAGCCGTGATTACCACCTTGCATGTCGAAGTAAAAGTTGCAGTTTACCGTTTAATTTAAGTTTAAGCATTTTAATCGATGGATCTTGAGTTTGAATGCATGAATCTGAAGTTTAGTTATGGTGTCTGTGTTCATATGATTTTCGTCAATACTTGGTGAGGAAGAAAACGTCAAAATCAACTTTATTTGGTCTACTTTTGCTTTTAAGTTACTTTTTACTTTTGTTCCCTACTTTTCAGAGGTACTATCCAGACTTGTCAGAAAGCCCCCAGCCATCAGATACACTTTGTTCTCTAACTTTCCTCTTTTAGTAACTGTCTACTTTCCACATGTCTCTGATACACCTTGTCCCCTACTTTCACGAACACTCCCACATGTCTGTTATTTTTCCCGCCTACTAGTCAGTAGAGTACTACCTTATTTCCTGTCTAGGTAAATCTCAACCCAAGCGTGGTAGCTAACCAAACACCCAGGAAAGTCACCACAGTTATCTAAACGTGTCCATCCTCGTGGGATTCGACCCTTACCTCCGCTATACTAATCAGTAGAAGTGGGTTGAGGAAATTTGTTTGAGGTCCGGTCTCGGTCGTCGTATCAACGACTCAGCTGGGTCGGGAATCTCTTCCTGATCAGTTGGATACACTCCAATTCCACATGCGAAACCATCGAGGACATAAGACCCCAGACCGAGACCCCATCAAAATGGCGCCGTTGCCGGGGATGGATGGCGTTCATACCTGTTATTGTGTGTGATCTTTTTGGTGTACATACTGTTTATAATTTTTCTTTTCCTTTTATTTTCAGTTTATGAGAAGTGGCTCGGCTCCTGGCCAGTGGAGACCAAGGATACTTCCCAGAGGAACAATACTCGTTACTACTCGTTCTGGCCTGTCGACAGCACTGTCCGACCTGGGCACGAGTAGCGACGAAGAAAAAGAGGAGCTAGAGTACCAGCTCCCGGAGCTTCCACTCCAACCAGTAAGGACATTAGTGAGGATGGCTGACCATGGTGAGGACGATCCCGAGCTCGCGACACTTACCGCACATGCCGACGGAGATCCCCCACAAGCCATAGTGGTCACCCCAGGCCAGACCGCCTGTGATGTGAAACCCCACGTGATTGCAATCCTACCGACTTACTGTGGGAAGAGTTATGAAGGACCCTACGAATTCTTAAATGAGTTCTGCAAAATCTGTAAGGCACAGAGGCGGCCAGCAGGAGCGAGCGAGGACGATTACAGACTGAAGGCCCTGCCTTTTGTCCTAAAAGGAGAGGCCAACACTTGGTTCATGCGCCTGCCAGCCGACTCCATCAATACATGGGCCGACTTCAAGTCAGCATTCCTAGCCGAATTTTTTCCATCTTCGAAGACAAGTGCATTGAAGAGGAAAATATCGTGCATAAGGCAAGAATATGATGAAACCCTGAGCGAGTACTGGGAAAAGTACCTGAGCCTTCTGGAGTCATGCCCCAACCATCGCATGAAGGAGATAGAGGTGCACCACACCTTCTATGAGGGGATGAACAAAGAAACCAAGGATCTGGCAAATTCATCGTCTGGAGGTGATTTCACCCAGTTGAGAGTGAGTGAAGCCAAAAAGGTGCTACGCAAGCTGTTGAATGTGAAGAAGACGTACGACAACGCGAGAGATGGGTACAGCAGAGAAAGGGTAGCGAGTGCTTCGGCTACTGACCAGGAGGAACGGATGGACTTGAAGATGGAGGAATTGAAGAAGGAACTGCTGACTGCAATCAAGCAGAACACTCCACCACCTTCTCCAACTGGAGGCCAAGAAGCCCCAGCACTACCGTATGATCAGCCGGACAACTCGCCAGATGTGGAGCAAGCGAATGCCGCAGGTTACTACAATACCAACGGCAATTGGATTCCGGGGAAACAAAGAGATGCACCGTGGAGGGACCACCAAAATTTCCGATGGGGAGATGTGAATCAGAATCAGAATCAAAATCAGGCTCCAAATCAACCCAACTCCCAGCCGAACCAATATCCCAACCGCGGACCAACAAACCCTGACTACCAGTCTAACTGGGTAGGAAGAAACCAGCATCCTCAGAACCAAAACTCTCAAAACCAGAACCCGAACCCTACCTATGTGCCACCCCATCAGCGAAACTACCAAAACCAAAACCACAATCAAAACCAGAACCAGCACCAATTTAACCCAGGGCCTCAACATAACACCCACCACCAAAACCAAAGTCAATACCAGCACAACCACGATCAGTATAACCCTCCTGCCCAGTATAACCAGTACCCACCGAACCAAAACCAACAAAATTTCTCAGGCTACCAGTCAAACCCACCACCTCAGTATAACCAGCATCAGAGCTCGAGCCAATTCCATCACCCAAACAGGTCGAGGAGGTCCGTGGAGGACATGATGGGAGAAATGCTTGCCTCGCAGCAAAGCATTAAAAATGACTTGCAGTCCAGTAATGAAACAATGCAAGGAATGCAAAGTGCCCAGAAGGAGCATAGGGCAAATATGGATATGATGAACAGGCAGTTGGCCCAGCTCGCTAACTCAGTGGGCGAAATGAAGGGGAACTCAGGGAAACTCCCATCTACAGTCCATGTACCTGAGAAGGCAAATGTGAGCAAGATTACACTGCAGTCCGGGACAGCCTATAATGGACCTCAGCTCAAGAACCCTGTTGGGGAGTCTAATGGAGAAAGGGTGCTGAGCGACGTCATTCCAGCGGAAGAGCTCAAGAGGCCTCTGCCTCAGATGGAGGATCCGTTTTTTCTAAGCGAGAAGCCTACCGTGGAACGAAAGGAGGAAGAAACACAACCTGGGAATGAGCAACCGGGAGGAGTAATGCCCACATCGGAACCTCAAGCCCAGGAGGAACCAAAGGGAATTCCACAAGGACTGACTGGAGAGGCTAAGGGAGAAAAACCGTTCCCATATCGGTTTGTGACGAAGAGGAAGAAAGAAAACCCGGTGGATTTCATGTCGATCTTTGGGAAGCTGGATGTCACTATACCATTCCTCCAAGCCGTGAGACTGCCCCCTCCGGGGAAGTTTATAAAGGAGTTCATAGCCGGGAAAGCCCAGGAAGATGGAAACATCATGGTGGAGGGAATAACATCGGCCATTGTACAGGAGAAGCTACCACCCAAGAGAGCCGACCCAGGTATGTTTACCCTGCCCATAACGATTGGAGATGTGAAAATCGAGCATGCAATGTGTGATTTAGGAACATCTATCAATGTTATGCCATTATCCATTTATAATCGGTTAAAGGGGTTAAAATTGTCGAATACTAGGGTGTTAATCCAATTGGCTGATAGGTCATGTATCAATCCTGAGGGTGTGTTAGAAAATGTGCTGGTCAGGATACAGAACTTTACTTATCCCGCTGATTTTTATGTCATTAAAATGAGTGAACCAGAAGCTAGGGAGTCTAGCGGGATATTGTTAGGAAGACCATTTTTAAGAACGGCTAAGACAATTGTGGATATGGCCGAAGGGACAATATGCATTGACTTTAATGGTGAGAAATTTGCCTTTGACATCAACGAAGCCATGAAGAGACCAATAGATTCTGAAAATCTATGTTATGTTGATGTAATTGACCCCCTAGTCCAAGAATTTCTTGAGACCGAATTATTGCAGGAAAAGCTCCAAGCCTTGGATGTGTATGCCCAGACTGATGTGGAAGCAGCCGCATGGTGTGATCTGATCAGTAGCCGAGGGTTGACTGACGAAGAGATCGAGGAAGCAATTATGGAATTCTGTCAGAAGTCAGAGCTAGCAGGATCCGTAGGGGCAGTGGTACCGGCCAATATGGAGGAAAAATCAGATGCTGAACAGGAACAAGAGGAGGATTCAAAGAAGAACCCTTTACCTACAGACACACTACCCCCGCAAGTGGAGTTGAAAAAATTGCCGGCAACCCTTAAGTATGCCTACCTAGGGGAGGAAAACTCATTCCCCGTAATCATCAATAGCGGGTTGACTGAAGAACAAGAGGCAAGACTACTGACCGTGCTGAGCAAAAACAAGAAGGCTATTGGATGGAGCCTTACGGACCTGGTAGGTATAAGCCCGGACGTCTGCATGCACCACATTAGGCTAGAGGATGGAGCCAAGGTGCATAGGGACTCTCAAAGAAAGGTGAACCCAAACATGCGAGAAGAGATACTGAAGGAAATCTTGAAGTTGCTCTCACTGGGCATTATATACTCGGTGCCAGACAGTGAATGGGTTAGCCCAATCCATATGGTCCCCAAGAAGTCAGGGATCCAGGTGATTAAGAATGAGAGGAATGAACTAGTGCCCACCAGACTAGTTACTGGTTGGCGAATGTGTATAGATTACCGAAGGCTGAACGCTGCAACCAGGAAGGACCACTTCCCCCTGCCATTCATCGATCAAATGCTGGAGCGACTGGCTGGGAGGAAGTACTTCTGCTTTTTGGATGGGTACAGTGGATACTTTCAAATCTATGTGGACCCGGAGGACCAGGATAAGACCACGTTCACGTGCCCGTTTGGAACCTATGCGTATAGGCGTATGCCATTTGGCCTATGCAACGCCCCAGGTACTTTCCAACGGTGCATGATGAGCATATTCTCGGACTTGATTGAAGATTGCATAGAGATCTTTATGGATGATTTCACCGTCTATGGAGACTCTTTCGACTCGTGCTTGCGACATTTGGATATGGTGCTAGGAAGGTGTCAAGCAAAGAGTCTGGTCTTGAACTTTGAGAAATGCCACTTTATGGTTACAGAAGGAATTGTCCTAGGACACGTGGTGTCGGAAAAAGGGATCCAGGTGGACCAAGCTAAGGTGGATGTCATATCCAAACTACCCTTCCCTACTAATCAAAAAGGAATAAGAGGTTTCCTTGGCCATGCAGGATTTTATCGAAGATTCATCAAGGATTTCGCCAAGATTGCCCAACCACTCACCAGACTTCTCCAGAACGAGGTGGAATTCGTCTTCGATGAGCATTGCAAGGCTGCTTTTAACCTCCTTAAGGAAAAGTTGATTTCTGCACCAATCATTCAGGCTCCTGACTGGGATCACCCCTTCGAGGTGATGTGCGATGCTAGTGACTATGCAGTGGGGGCCGTGCTGGGTCAGAAAATAGACGGAAAAAGGTACGTGATATTCTATGCGTCAAAAACCCTAAATCAAGCCCAACGGAATTATGACACTACCGAGAAGGAGATGTTGGCGGTTGTCTATTCATTCGAGAAGTTCAGGCAGTACCTACTGGGATCCAGAGTCATCGTCTATACTGATCATACGACGATCAAGTATCTCATTGCGAAGAAGGAGTCAAAACCTCGACTAATCAGATGGGTGCTGCTTTTACAAGAATTCGACTGGGAGGTAGAAGACAAGAAGGGAGTTGAGAACAAGGTAGCGGACCACTTGAGCAGAATAATACAAGAAGGGAACAGTGAAGATGTAAGGGATCGATTCCCGGAAGAGCATTTATGCGAAGTAATTTTCTCCGCAAGGAAGATCAATTGGGAAGAAGTGATGAGACTTACTGGTCAGGACGCAACAACCAAGGGTAAGGAGAAAGTGGGACAGGAACCCTGGTATCGGACTTGGCAAACTTCTTGGTAACAGGAGAGCTGCCAATGGTGCCAAACGTAACAAAGGCTCAGAGGATGAAGATCAAGAGCGAAGCAAGGTATTATTTCTGGGACGACCCATACTTGTGGAAGGCAGGAGCAGACCAGGTCATTAGAAGATGTGTTCCTGACTGGGAGCAACGGGAAGTACTGACGCATTGCCACTCCTTGGCATGTGGAGGGCATTTCGGACCTAGGAAGACTGCTAGAAAAGTGCTAGATAGCGGATTCTACTGGCCAACCCTGAATAAAGATGCATACGAGTTCTGCAAGGGTTGTGACCGTTGCCAACTGACCGGTGGAATCTCCGCAAGGGATGAAATGCCGCAAGTTCCAGTGATAGTTTGTGAGGTGTTTGACATCTGGGGTATGGACTTCATGGGTCCTTTTCCCTCATCTTATGGAAACTCCTACATCTTAGTGGCAGTTGACTACGTGTCGAAATGGATAGAGGCCAAGGCCACAAGCACTTGTGAATCCAAAGAAGTCACCAAGTTCCTCAAGAGTCATATATTCAGCCGGTTTGGGATACCAAGAGCAATCATCTCTGATCAAGGGACTCACTTTTGCAACCGAACGGTCGAAGCATTGATGAAGAAGTACGGAGTTCATCACCGCCTATCCAGTCCTTATCACCCCCAAGCCAACGGGCAGGCAGAAATCTCAAACAGGGAAATAAAGAGCATTTTAGAGAAGACAGTCAACCCCTCCAGAAAAGATTGGAGCATGAGGTTGGAAGACGCTCTGTGGGCATATCGGACATCATACAAAACTCCTATAGGGATGTCCCCCTACCGCATCGTCTTTGGGAAGATGTGTCACTTGCCAGTGGGAATTGAGCACCGAGCATATTGGGCAGTACAACAGGTTAATGTGGATGCTAAGGCCTGTGAAGAGGAAAGGAAGCTACAACTACAGGAGCTGGAAGAGCTCAGATTGGAGTCATTCGACTCAGCCATGTGGTACAAGGAGAAAACAAAGATGTGGCACGACAAAAATCTGAGAACCAAGGATCTCCAAGTTGGCCAGAAAGTACTACTCTTCCAGTCAAGATTGAAGCTGATGCCTGGGAAGCTCAAATCAAAATGGGCAGGACCTTATATTATCACTGCATTACGTGCTAATGGAGCGGTCGAGATTTCAGGGAGTATCCCTAACTCCGAACCTTTTGTCATTAATGGACATAGATTGAAAATATATAGGGAAAATGAAGAGGTGTGTGTAGTGGAAGAAATTCCACTACACTTTAAGAGCATCTAAATGACCAGTAGGAAAGGGATTTGAAGTTTCACTTGGTCAGCAGCATAGTATTGTACTTACTGACCGGGTAAAACTTCAAATACCCTTAGTAATGATGTAAATATTGTAAATATTCGGTAATTTAATTTAAATCAAGAAAGAAAAACAACAAAAAGATTTTTTCGGATCTTAAATATTAATTCGGAGTTTGTACTGACCACAAGGATGCCACTTAGGTGAAACTCTGAATTATATTAAAGAACCTTTTATTTACTTTTTCTATTTCTAGCTAATTGAGAAGAGGGAGTTGAGAAAAGTTTGAATTTTGGCTGTGTTGCAGCTTTGCAGGCGAGTGCAGAGGCTGGGAGGTGCGTGAGGCAAGGACGTGACAAGCAACGTCCAATCGGCTGTCAGCAAGCACAACCGCCTCCCACACGAAGCGTCTCAACCGAGCGACTGCCTACAACCGGTCAAAACCCTCAACTGCCCACCCCTCTATAAAACACCCCACCGCATACTCCCCTTCACTTTACAAACCCTTACCTGCACTCTCTCTCTCACAACCACCACCCCCACTCCGAAAAACCACCACCCACTACAGAAACTACCGCAAACCACACCGGCACAGCCATGGCAAAGAAGAAAGCAACCGTCAACCGAGCATCTACCGCCGGTGGGGCCTCGTCTGAACCCCAGACAGCAGCCGAATCAAGGCCGCCAAGCCCACAACAAGCACAACCACCGCCGACGACACAAACTCCGGCGATGGTTCCTTTAGATGCATTGGCGGCGTTTCTAAGCCAACAGGACCGCAACAGAGACTGGGCAGCAACCCTAGCCGGATTTGGCTTAACCGGAGGAGTGCCGGCGACATCAAACCCTTCCCCAACCATAACCACAGAAAATCCACCCACCACCACCCCAAAAACCTTAATTCCGACGTCCGAAAATATTTCCCCAACAATTGCTGCACAAGCAGAACCCTCCCACACTTCCCTCACATACCAAACAGAGCCGCTGGACGTCAGCCCTCTTTCCGCCTATCAAGATCCGAACTGGGGAGAAACGGAAGATAAGGAAGGTGGAGGGAAGGCAAGCGAGAGCAAGAAGGATGAAGCAGAGGAGATTAGGGCCACTGAAGCAGATATCGATGCAGCGGAGGAGGAGATAGATCTGAACGAGACAGCCAAGAAGCAAGGGATAATGACAGAGGAAGAATTTCAAGCGGTTTTAGGCAAAGGGGATAGGATCGTGGTAAACCCTGAAGGGGTGGCTGAGGTACTGGACCTCGCATCCCAGGCAGTAGGGAATGAGGAAGCAACAAAGAAAGCGGAAAGGTCGGAAGGGGTAGCCCACCAGTCAGTAGAGGAGAAGACAGACGAACAACCGAAAAGAGCCGAACAACTTGAAGAGGAGAGACGAGACCCAGAAACACCTCAAGAGGAAGCCTCAGTGGTGACTAAACCCAAACCAGTAAAGAGGAGGCTAGTGTTGAAAAACGACCCCAAGGCGGAAAGGCAGAAACCCCAAAGAGTGTCACAGAGATGTTTGGGAAAGTGGACGTCCAACAAAGCAGGAGCAAACACCGCAGCAGATGCAGTGGAGGTTTCGAGTGATGACGAGAAGACTACTCCTACAAAACCTGGGGAGGAGCCCTCGAATGCTAGCCAGGAGGACACCCAATTGGCAACATGGACAATATCAGCAACGCCTACTGACCAGGAGGAGAACACTGACAAGGTGGCTGAGGGTCTGGACCTCGCATCAAAGTCAGTAGGTCGGGAGGAGGCAGCAAGAAGTGATACTAGTACCCGCATGGTGGCCGAGCCTACCGCCCAGGAGGACACTTCAACACAAGCTGACGAGGAAGCAGAGGCAATGGATGTCAAAGAGACTAAGTACATTCAGGAAAGGAAGAGGAAGGGGAAAGCCCCTGTCAAGAAAAAGCAAGTCATGAAGAAGCAGCGCACTGCCAATGCAAGCATAGTGATCAGAGAGCCGGAAGAGAAAGAGAGATCAAGTGACACAGACTACACTTCCAGCGAGGATTCTGACTCAGAGAGTGATATCTCTCTGGAAGAAGAAGACTATCACGAGCAGCAGCTCCCAGACAACCACCTTGAACTAGTCCACCCCCCGGTAGAGAGGATTGTATACCGGCGGTGGAGGGTAACGCTCACTGATGAGCTTATGGAGGACATGAAGCACTACGATACCAAAAAGCTTCAAGATGCATTTGACGACAAGGATGACAATAACAAGCAAGTCAAATGCGGAAAGGTACTCCATATACCCTCTTTGGATGAGTTGTCTGTTCGTGATTCCTTCCTGGCTAGTATAGAAGCATTGGGTTTTGAATGGCTGCTAGAGAATAGGGACCCAGAGATATCTGTGAGATTAGCGAAGGAGTTCTTCACCACGTTTAGGTTCCAAGTAACCACAGACCTAGACGAGGTGTCAATCTCCTTTAGGATATTCGGTGGTGAACTGTCGATGAGTTTGATAGAGTGGACTGTCAGATTGGGAATGTGTAGCCTGGAGGAGGCTATAGGGCTGGACTGGAGAAGCCGTGAGAGGGGGGTACCGAGGCGTCATATAGAATTTGAGCCCCAGGAAGCCTGGGAGGAGTTAACCCACCCCAATGCTGGCCAGTTCGCCTCCACAAAATCCAGATCCACCCACTTCAACAATTCCATGCTACGGTTGGTGCAGCTCTACTTAGGCTACAACCTGCTGGGGCAGAGTAACTCAGCCGCCAGAACGTCCATGACAGAATTGTACCTAGTGTGGTGTGCTAAGCGTGGAAGAAAACTACACTTGGGATTCTGGACAGCCTACCAATGCCATCTAATAGCCACCTACCCAGCCAGAAACTTGTCCCTCTGCAACATCCTAGGAGCTTTCGTACGCAACAACATCATCATAACAGAGGCAGAGGACCTGTCTCCAATGTACATGGTCGACGCTCCTGGCCTATTTGATGTACCCTTCTTTGTCCGCACCAACTTGGTATATTATAGAGAAGGAGTACCCCAGTTCTACCCAATGGGAGAAGCCCCTGGGGGAAGGGCACAAAAAGGCCAGGAGGTGCAAGCTGCCCCGATCGACCAAGCGCAGAGGCTGAGACAAGAGAATCTGGAGAGGGCAGTGACTGAGCTGGCTGAGGAGAATAGACAATCACGGGCAGAGATGGCGAAATTGACAGCCCTAATGGAGAGCGTACTGATACGCCCGGATTTTGCACTGTTTTAAGGCCATTATTTGGTCCGTTTTTGTTATCAAAATCACTCTACATGTCCATTATTTGCATATTCTATACATTTTGGTATTTTGACGTGTTTTGTGAGAAATGTGCATATTTGAGCCGAAAAGGGGAGTAAAAACGCATAGTCTGGAAATCTGGAGTCAGACGGCGACCAGCGACCGCCGCGAAGTTGTACGGCGACCGCCGGCGCCCGGCGGTCAGAGCTATGTGGCGGCCCGCCTCGGAAATTTACGCTAGGAGAAGAGTCTCGCCCGGCGACCGCCGGAGGACATGTGGCGGTCCGCCACCGAAGGGTCAGAGTCTCTGGACTCCAACGCGGCGACCGCCGGCCAAGGTGCGGCGGCCCGCCGAAGAAAGGCGGCGAATCCGACCAGCCCTAGATTTGCTCCAAGATTTACCAAATTTTGAAGATCTTTTCCTTCTATGATGAGGAATAATCTTCCCCTATAAATAGGACCTCAAGCTTCATCAAAAAGAGTTTCACACAACAAGAACACATTCATAGAGAAAGAGAGTGACTACTTGCAACATTCATAGAGATCAAAAGCTAGAGTACTTCAATTGTGCAAGGAGTTGGAGAAGGATTTCAAGAACATCAAGAACGACAAGGATTCAACCTACGGGTTTTATTTGCTTTAGTTTTATGTTCAAATTGTTTTCCCTTCAATCTATGTTTTTAGTTTATTCAGTCATGTGTAACTAAACTCATAGGATTCTAGGGATGTGTTAGTAGCAACTTTGGTTATACAATTCCGTTTTCTATTTAATATCCGTTTTGTTTTACTTTGTTTCTTCCCTAAGTTAATCATGATGCTTCATAATTGAGTGACACAATTATGTATGATTCAATACAACTTGCTTCATAACTGTGACAGAGTTCTAGCGAGTTAGATCCACTTAGTAGACACTACAGTTAGCTTCCTTTAAAACGGCACTGTTAATTGAGAGTGAGGACTTTTCAAGGGTCTTAGGAGCTTTTTGGAGTTACGTGTTAGGATTGACAACCCTAATGTTAGTAATCAACGTTTGTATCGCAGGAGCATAAGCTAGGTGACTCGTCCTTTCAAAGTATTAACTGTGCTAGGGTATTGTAGTTTGGAATTTGTATAACCATTAAAGCGAAAGCACATCCCTGGAATTCCCCTTATCTCTATACTTTTCTCTCCGTGATTTGCTTGCATTTAGTTGTTTACTGTTTTTAATATTTACTGTTTTCAAAAAGTTTCCAATAATTCTTGCTTCTCCAGATAGTAATTGAGTTCTAGTAGAAGATAGACACTTTGTGTACATCTTCCCCGTGTTCGATACCCGGTACTAACCTTTTGCTATACTATACCTACTCTGTATACTTGCAGGTATTTATAGTGCAAATAAAAAGTGCATCAAGTTTTTGGCGCCGTTGCCGGGGATGACAATTCACTTTGGAGTGATATCTTCAAACGGATAATTTTACTACTTTGGATTTTTATTGCTTTCTGTTTTAATTTTTTTAGTTTAATTTGTTTTTGTTTTCGAGTCTTGCAGGTTTTGTATGCGAACGCGTTCTGGGAAGTACATCTTAGAGCCGCTTGATTTAGAGCTTGAAAGAACTCGTAGAATAATAAGAAGTGAAAAAGGATCAGGAAAAATGGGTGACCGAACAGATATTGAGAAGCTGCAGGAGATGGTGAAGTTGCTGATGAATGAGAGAGATGCGGAGAGAGCAGCCCGAGAAGCCATGGAAAAGAAGAACAGAGAAACATTACCTGTGATGAACATGTTCAATCATGGGAATATGATCACTTTTCCTAACGGCCCTCGTATTGATGCTAACAATTTTGAGTTACGCATGCCCCTTATCCAAAGGGTCGAGCAAACTCCTTTTGCAGGTAGGGCGACTGAAGATGCTAACCGCCATCTCTCCAAATTCGTGGAAATCGCAAACACTCTGAAATTAAATGGTGTCGACGACGATGCCATACGGGTAAGACTTTTTCCATTTTCATTGATTGATTCTGCTAACGAGTGGTTTGAGTGTATGCCACCAGAAAAGGTCTCCACATGGAAGGACATCGTAGCTACCTTCCTCGACAAATACTACCCGCCAGGCACGATTTTGAAGCTCAAAAGTGAGATATTTCAGTTCACACAAGGCCATGACGAGCCCCTCTATGAGGCATTTGCTCGTTTCAAAGCTCTTCTTCGAAAGTGCCCAAACCATGGTTTTTCCATAGACCATCAGGTAGGAATCCTCTATAATGGATTTAACGAGAAGATATGTGCTATGCTTGATTCATGGGCAAATGGAGGATTTCTAAGAAACACAGGAGAGGATGCCATGGCGGTGATCGAGGAGTTCGCCACCAACAGTCGGGGGTGGTCTAAGGAAAGGCATGCCACGAGAAGAGTAGCAGCCACAGAAGAGGCCGAGGAAAGTTCTTTTGCTAAGGAGTTAGCAGAACTTAGAGTCAGGATTGATCAAATGGACATCTCGAGGAAGGAAGATCCAATTCCGGCAACTTCCATAGTGGCAGTCAATGCACCCGAAACTGCCATATCAACTGTGGAAGAAATAAACTACGTGCAAGGAGGCGGTCCCAGAAACTAAAATAACAATTATCGCCCTAATCAGGGGGGCGGCAATATCAATAATTATAATGGGAACCGTCCGCACCCAAATCTTTCTTATTCTAACAATAATTACTTGCAACCCCCTGCAGGATTTAATGTTAGCAAAGGAGGAGTGGTTGAGTCGATGAAGAAGGAAGACAAGTATGAACAAGGAATCACGAAGATTTTGGAGGTAATTATGCAAGATAGGAAGATTAATGACACCAAGATCGGAGTGGTCGAAGCAAGGATAAACAGCCTCGAGCAAGGAATGAACACAATCTCGGCAGCTGTAACCAATATTACCACTCAAATGGAGCAAATTCAGAAGAAGTTAGATGAGGATAGAGCAAAGGCAGCAGCAAGAGTGGATGATATTAACAAGAAATGGGTGGCAAAGCAGAAATCTGGGGACTGCCCAGACGCCGGCGGACCGCCGCAGACCACGCAGCGGCCCGCCACTGAGACGGCAGAGACACCAACCAGGCAGGACTGCCTAGTCGCCAGCGGACCGCCGCACACCCCGCAGCGGCCCGCCACTGACAAGGCAGAATCGTCCACTAAGCAGGAGCTTGTGCGGCACAACGGGATTGTACTCCCTTTTCAGCCAAAGAGGAAGTTCAAGCTTGAAGAGCAGTTCAAGCATTTCCTTAACATGTTTTGCAAGGTCCATACTAACATTCCTCTTGTTGAATCGTTGCAGGAGATACCAAAGTATGCAAAGCTACTAAGGGAGGCGGTAATGAGGAAGAAAAAGCCGACTAAAGCCGACCTTAAG
Source organism: Salvia hispanica (assembly GCF_029641045.1). NCBI lineage: Eukaryota > Viridiplantae > Streptophyta > Magnoliopsida > Lamiales > Lamiaceae > Salvia > Salvia hispanica. The sequence goes on from NC_142696.1 coordinate 41,173,582, forward strand.
CTACCGCATCATTGCAGCGAGATCATCCAAAAGGAAAGGGCAGTGAAGCAAAGAGATCCAGGCCAGTTCATCATTAGGTGCCGAATTGGAGAAGGGAAGGTTGACAAAGCACTGTGCGACTTAGGATCGTCCATCAATCTCATGCCACTGAAGTACTACGAAAAGCTCAACATCGGGCCACTCAAATCTTCAGATGTAACACTCAGACTGGCCGATAACTCGTCCATCAAGACTGTAGGTATGATTGAGGATGTCTTAGTTAAAGTCGATGATTTTATTTTTCTTGTCGACTTTATTGTGCTTGACATGAAAGTAGACAAGAACGTCCCTCTAATCTTAGGGCGAGATTTTCTTGCCACTTGCAAAGCTTTGATTGATGTAGGTCGTGGCGAGATTACAATCAGAGATAATCATAGTCAATCCACCTATAAGATCGAGCGCGAGATGCTAAAATTTGAGGAGGCAAAGCGGGCAAAAATGGAACAACAGTGCAGAGCAGTCATGGCTACCGACTTGACCAAGCCCAAAGATCCCTTTGAAGCGGAGGATCCTTCTACCTCCACTATCTACATTGTCAAAGAGGTAAGACACTCTTCTAAAAAGGGTGATGCTAATTCTTCTACATCTGCTCCACAGAAGAAGAAACAGAAGAGAAAGAAAACACCCAAAGAGGACCCCGAGATATACGTCATCAAAACCAAAGAGGGAAAGTACAAGTGGTGGAAGAAGCTAGGGACCAAGTTGCTCCCTATGCCAATTTTCAACACTCGAGTTATTGATCCGCCCAACTAATGGGCCACTTCAAGTCGAGCTAACGACTTTAACAAAAGCGCTTATTGGGAGGCAACCCAATTTTCTTTTATTTTTTTTATCTTCTCGTTTTTTTTATGTTATGTTTAAGAAAAAATTTTTTTTTTTACCGGTGGCGGTCGCCGCACTTAAAGCACGGCGGTCGCCACACGTGTGTTAACATGTGCAGGAAGGATCAGGCTTAGGGCGGGCCAGAGTAACCGCTGCACGGGCCGCGGCGGCCCGCCAGGATTGCTGTTTACGAAGGCCCGTGTGGCGGCCCGCCACGAGAGACGCGGCGGTCGCCACACGCAGTCCAGAGACGGGAGTGAGCCATAAAAGGTATGTTTTCCATTCCTTTTCACATTCCTTCTCAAATTCCTTCCTTGCACACAACCCCCACCTATATAAATCACCAAATTCACACACCCACACTATCATTCTCTCGATTCTCTCAAAGTCTAGAACTCTTCTTCTACAAATTCTCTCCACAAAAAGTTATGAATCCTAACTCAATTTCTGAGTTTTGCTTTACTTCTTCCATGGATTGTGCTTTATATTGGGTGAATTGTTCGGTAGAATCTCTTAATTCATGATGGGGGATGACTATGTGTATGAATTTTTGAATTCTATGGTTTAAATTTTGCTTGATTGTTGATTATTAAGTTGTGAATGATGATTCTCTCTTGGTTTATAATGTTTAAAAGTTGCAATCATGTTCATAGCATTGTGAGGCTATTATTACGTCCATGAATTGCAATATTTGTGATTTTGTAGAGATTGTTGGTTCTTATGGATATTTGGTTGATACGTCTCTGCATGGGGGATGAATTCACGTTGGGGGATGATTTTTTGTGTCCTAATTTTGTTGATTTTGCTTAACATGTTATTATGCTAGAAATTAGGATGCTATTTTACCCAAGCGTGCATATAAGTTCTTATCTCTTGATTTCTACTTGGTTGAATGCAAGTTTGGGGGAACTTTTGATCTCCTACTTGTTGGTACTCTTCTAAGAGTGTAATTTCTTTTGTAGGATAATGGGATCAAAAGGGAAACCAGAGAATGCGAAGAACTATGGCATTAGCCTTGCCACGGAAGAGCAAAAGGCTATGTGGAAGAAAGTGTGGGCCCGAGAGACGGCACCTTCTAGATATCCCCACGATTTCCCTCTCCAAACTTTGGGGATCATGGAGGATTTTTGGAAGTTGTGCGACGTGGGTGATGGGAATGGCCTCGTCTACATGTTCCAAAGGAAGTGGCCATCGTTTCGAAAGTATACTCTCGAGTTCCTAAGCTCGCTAAAGGTCACTAAGGATCGCCGCCAAAATTTTCCACGTAGCATCGATTTCCGCTTAGGGAACCGTTGGCACTCGCTCACCATGGAAGAGCTTAGTGGGATCTTCCATTGCTTCGACCCCAACCCCGAAGAGGACAATGAATATGAATTTTCAGAGGTTTGGGGGGCGATGACAAATGAGCAAGAGCATGCAGCGGGCTATGCCAAGTCTTCATCAATTCGCAACCCCGTCTTGAGGTACCTCCATCGTGCTATGACTCAGCTTATGTTTGCTCGTATCGATGGGGGAAGTGTCTCCCAAACGGAGCTCAACGTGATGTGGTGCCTACTCAACAAGAAGGGAATCGATTATGGGACCCTCTTTACTTACTATGTGGATAGGATCACGAAGAAAGACGGGGGCGTCATTTGTTGTGGGGGATTGATTACGACAATTGGCGAACATTTGGGGGTCTCTTTTGCCGGTATGACGGAGGATGGTGGAGAAAAGTTTATCACTTATGAGGTGCTATTTTCGGTGGGGCTTTTGAAGACCGATCAGTGGGGTCAAGGGTATTTTATGCAAGTAGCGGGGGATCACTTTCCCGTTCCACTCCCGCAATTGACCAAGGTCGATGTTTGGGCAAACCAAGCAAATTGGAAGCTCGACACACCCGCCCACCGGAGAGCTATCGAGGCTAACCCCGTCAATGGGGAGTTTAGAAAGAGGAACATTCCCTCTCGCATTCCTCAATTTGAGCCCGATGAGGATTCCGCGTTTGATGCCATTGATAACTATGAAGAGGGCGCGGAGCATTCACAAGCTCAAGGGAATGAAGCACCGCCACCACCGCAATCCCAACCACGACGAGAAGAGGAAGAAGAAGAAGAGGAAGTGGAAGGACATCGCCGCCGGACAAGAGCGAACCGCCGCCGCGGGAGGCCAAATCCGGAAGAGGAGTTTCAAGTCAACACCTCCGCCCAATTAGGAGAAATTTTCTCCTACATGCAAAACATGTCCAACACTTGGGACAATCGATGGGCGGAGCAACAAGCGGAGAATGCCTACAACCGCCAAGGGTGGACGCCTCAAGGCGATTAGCGCACGGCGGAACAAGAATTTTGGGAGCAACAACGTTTGGAAGACGCTCATCGGCGTCAACAATATGAAGAGCTCCGAATGATGGCCGCCGAAGCTAGAGAGGAACGAGAGACAATGAGGAGTGATATCACGTACCTCGTTGGAGCTTTCGAGGATCTTAGCGCCCGTTTCCCTCCACCTCCTCAAGATTGAAGAAGTCAAGCTCGATGACTTTAAATGAGCATTTGTACCATGTTTTTGGATGTTTTTGAGACGTTTTATTTCCTTGATTCAACAATTTTTGCTTTAATTTTAAGTATTTTTGGTTTTGGTTTAATTTTGTGCTTTGCAAAAATTTTCGCAGGTTCTGACCTCTCCGTGGCGACTGAACGCTGGAAAGCTTCTTTGACGTGCGGCGACCGCCGAACAGCTGCGGCGGACCGCCACCTGGGCACATTTTTCCAGCGCGATTTTTCGAAATTCTTCGAAATTTCACCCCGCTCAACCTCTACGCGAAATTTTTCAGGGTACGTTTTTGTTTTCAGTAGTTTACTCACGTCCCTACCGACTCTACAAACTTATTTTACACTTTGTTGTAAATAAGTTTGGGGGGATGAAGTGGTGGACCGTGAGTTTAGGGTTTTCTTTTTGTTTTTTGTTTGTTTTTGCTTTAATTTTCCAAAAACCCGTAGGAGATTTTTGTGTTCTAAAAATGTTTTCTTGAATCCATGTCATGACCATAACATGAAGAACTTAGAAACACGCATGCTTAGGGACACATTAGACCGAGTTGCCAATGATATTATATTCCATCTATGTTTAAGTGTGGCTTAACGTTTTGATATGATGGTTGGGTGAAAAGGTGCATAATTAGTGAATTGCTTGTTCGCCTTGAATCGTGCTTCTACCTTGTGAGATTTGAGCCTTAAATTCTTTCTTGTGTGATTTATCTGTATGCATGTATATGTTTCTAGAACTTGCTCCTAGTCTGCCTAAGTTTACATAGTGTTTAAGTTGATTTAGGAGGATGTTAGGCCGTCTTTTCTTAGCTAATTTTATATCCAAAATTTTCGACCCTCTTAATTTTTTCCTTTGGAGCCAATTTTGAGCCTTTAAGCCTTTTCTTTGGAAGCCAAAATAAATGGGGGGACAATTACTTGGGTTAGTATAGTTTTTGTTATCTTCTTTTGTAAAGGAATTGGAGAGATAAGGAGGAAATTATAAAAAGTAGTGTGCTTAATATTAAGAAAGTACAAGTCGCGAAATTGAGAAAAATTCCAAATATGTGCTTGATCTTAGAAAAAAAGAGAAAGGATGTGTAAGAAAGAAAGAAGAAAGAGAAAGACAAAGAAAAAAAAAAAGGGAAATATGTGTGAAAGGTTGTGAAAAAAAAAAAAAACGAAGGATTGAAAGTAAGTTGAAGGAGAAAAATAAAGTGTTAGAAGTGCCTTAAGTTTTAGAAAAGTGGAGTCATCTTAACTCTACTTGGGAAATTTTTATATTTGCGTCACTTTTTAGCCAAATATTCCTCACCTACCAAAGAGCCTACGTTACAACCGAAAAGAAAGACCTTTCGGACTTTTGATGCTTAATCACATTGAGTAGAGGAGGAATTAGACTTTGAGCAAGCCTATGGTAAACTTTGCATGATGCATGATTTGAGTGATTTACACTTTACCTTTATACACTTTGAGAGTGAGAGAAAGAACACCTCCCATCTTTGGAAGTTTGCCACATGTGAGTGCTTGAATTCAAGGTGTTCCACGAGTTAGTAATGAAAGTGCACTATTAAGCCTTGCTTGATTTGATTGTGTTAATCCATGCTTAATCTATTCTTTCATCTTTTGAGGCAATTATGACGTCTAGTCCTTGTGCATTCCGTGCGTCTAATCTTGTGTCTTTAGTGTTTTGTTCGAGGACAAACAAAAATATAAGTTTGGGGGAGTTGATACGCCCGGATTTTGCACTGTTTTAAGGCCATTATTTGGTTCGTTTTTGTTATCAAAATCACTCTACATGTCCATTATTTGCATATTCTATACATTTTGGTATTTTGACGTGTTTTGTGAGAAATGTGCATATTTGAGCCGAAAAGGGGAGTAAAAACGCATAGTCTGGAAATCTGGAGTCAGACCACGTGTTTTGTGAGATATGTGCTATGCTAGTTTCTGGGACCGCCTCCTTGCACGTAGTTTATTTCTTCCACAGTTGATATGGCAGTTTCGAGTGCATTGACTGCCACTATGGAAGTTGCCGGAATTGGATCTTCCTTCCTCGAGATGTCCATTTGATCAATCCTGACTCTAAGTTCTGCTAACTCCTTAGCAAAAGAACTTTCCTCGGCCTCTTCTATGGCTGCTACTCTTCTCGTGGCATGCCTTTCCTTAGACCACCCCCGACTGTTGGTGGCGAACTCCTCGATCACCGCCATGGCATCCTCTCCTGTCTTTCTTAGAAATCCTCCATTTGCCCCTGAATCAAGCATAGCACATATCTTCTCGTTAAATCCATTATAGAGGATTCCTACCTGATGGTCTATGGAAAAACCATGGTTTGGGCACTTTCGAAGAAGAGCTTTGAAACGAGCAAATGCCTCATAGAGGGGCTCGTCATGGCCTTGTGTGAACTGAAATATCTCACTTTTGAGCTTCAAAATCGTGCCTGGCGGGTAGTATTTGTTGAGGAAGGTAGCTACGATGTCCTTCCATGTGGAGACCTTTTCTGGTGGCATACACTCAAACCACTCTTTAGCAGAATCAATCAATGAAAATGGAAAAAGTCTTACCTGTATGGCATCGTCGTCGACACCATTTAATTTCAGAGTGTTTGCGATTTCCACGAATTTGGAGAGATGGCGGTTAGCATCTTCAGTCGCCCTACCTGCAAAAGGAGTTTGCTCGACCCTTTGGATAAGGGGCATGCGTAACTCAAAATTGTTAGCATCAATACGAGGGCTGTTAGGAAAAGTGATCATATTCCCATGATTGAACATGTTCATCACAGGTAATGTTTCTCTGTTCTTCTTTTCCATGGCTTCTCGGGCTGCTCTCTCCGCATCTCTCTCATTCATCAGCAACTTCACCATCTCCTGCAGCTTCTCAATATCTGTTCGGTCACCCATTTTTCCTGATCCTTTTTCACTTCTTATTATTCTACGAGTTCTTTCAAGCTCTAAATCAAGCGGCTCTAAGATGTACTTCCCAGAACGCGTTCGCATACAAAACCTGCAAGACTCGAAAACAAAAACAAATTAAACTAAAAAAATTAAAACAGAAAGCAATAAAAATCCAAAGTAGTAAAATTATCCGTTTGAAGATATCACTCCAAAGTGAATTGTCATCCCCGGCAACGGCGCCAAAAACTTGATGCACTTTTTATTTGCACTATAAATACCTGCAAGTATACAGAGTAGGTATAGTATAGCAAAAGGTTAGTACCGGGTATCGAACACGGGGAAGATGTACACAAAGTGTCTATCTTCTACTAGAACTCAATTACTATCTGGAGAAGCAAGAATTATTGGAAACTTTTTGAAAACAGTAAATATTAAAAACAGTAAACAACTAAAAACAAGCAAATCACGGAGAGAAAAGTATAGAGATAAGGGGAATTCCAGGGATGTGCTTTCGCTTTAATGGTTATACAAATTCCAAACTACAATACCCTAGCACAGTTAATACTTTGAAAGGACGAGTCACCTAGCTTATGCTCATGCGATACAAACGTTGATTACTAACATTAGGGTTGTCAATCCTAACACGTAACTCCAAAAAGCTCCTAAGACCCTTGAAAAGTCCTCACTCTCAATTAACAGTGCCGTATTAAAGGAAGCTAACTGTAGTGTCTACTAAGTGGATCTAACTCGCTAGAACTCTGTCACAGTTATGAAGCAAGTTGTATTGAATCATACATAATTGTGTCACTCAATTATGAAGCATCATGATTAACTTAGGGAAGAAACAAAGTAAAAACAAAACGGATATTAAATAGAAAACAGAATTGTATAACCAAAGTTGCTACTAACACATCCCTAGAATCCTATGAGTTTAGTTACACATGACTGAATAAACTAAAAACATATATTGAAGGGAAAGCAATTTGAACATAAAACTAAAGCAAATAAAACCCGTAGGTTGAATCCTTGTCGTTCTTGATGTTCTTGAAATCCTTCTTCAACTCCTTGCACAATTGAAGTACTCTAGCTTTTGATCTCTAGGAATGTGTTCTTGTTGTGTGTCGGAAAAAAAAAACTCTCTCTTGATGAAGCTTGAGGTCCTATTTATAGGGGAAGATTATTCCTCATCATAGAAGGAAAAGATCTTCAAAATTTGGTAAATCTTGGAGCAAATCTAGGGCTGGTCGGATTCGCCGCCTTTCTCCAGCGGGCCGCCGCACCTTGGCCGGCGGTCGCCGCGTTGGAGTCCAGAGACTCTGACCCTTCGGTGGCGGACCGCCACATGTCCTCCGGCGGTCGCCGGGCGAGACTCTTCTCCTAGCGTAAATTTCCGAGGCGGGCCGCCACATAGCTTTGACCGCCGGGCGCCGGCGGTCGCCGTACAACTTCGCGGCGGTCGCTGGTCGCCGTCTGACTCCAGATTTCCAGACTATGCGTTTTTACTCCCCTTTTCGGCTCAAATATGAACATTTCTCACAAAACACGTCAAAATACCAAAATGTATAGAATATGCAAATAATGGACATGTAGAGTGATTTTGATAACAAAAACGGACCAAATAATGGCCTTAAAACAGTGCAAAATCCGGGCGTATCAGTGACTCGTCCTTTCAAAGTATTAACTGTGCTAGGGTATTGTAGTTTGGAATTTGTATAACCATAAAAGTGAAAGCACATCCCTGGAATTCCCCTTATCTCTATACTTTTCTCTCCGTGATTTGCTTGCATTTAGTTGTTTACTGTTTTTAATATTTACTGTTTTCAAAAGTTTCCAAAAATTCTTGTTTCTCCAGATAGTAATTGAGTTATAGTAGAAGATAGACACTTTGTGTACATCTTCCCCGTGTTCGATACCCGGTACTAACCTTTTGCTATACTATACCTACTCTGTATACTTGCAGGTATTTATAGTGAAAATAAAAAGTGCATCACGTACTAAAGGAGTTGGCAAGAGGAAAAGCAAGCAATGAAGCTGGACCAAGCGGACATGGAGGACAAGAAGCTGGAACCACCGGACCTGAGGAAGAAGAAAGTGATGAGCAAGAGGAGGACGATGACAACCAACCCGGACCTGTTGAGGAAGAACCAACGGACCAACCTGCACAGAACCCTGCCCCAAGAAGGAGCAGGAGGAACATCTGACCGAACCACCGCCAACTGACCAGTTAGTTTTCTTTTTATTTTTTTTAAGTCTTTCTTTTGATATGTTTTCGTACTTTTATTAAATAGGTACATTTATGTGTTTTAATTGTATGCAAACCCCATTCATAACACTTAGCCTATTCAATAGTCTAAGTGTTTAATCGTGAGCATGTTACCTCACACTTAGCCTACTGCGTAGTCTAAGTGTGAGGAGTTTATATGTTTATATATCATGTTTGTAAATATTTTGTTCTGTTTCGTACATCTATGTTTATATCTGAAACTCTCCCACTTAGCCTATTGTATAGTCTAAGTGTGAGAAGTTTTTAGATATAATATGTGTTTGTTATAAGTGTGTGTCCGTCATACTAGCCATTCCCACTTTTCACTTCACAGCCCGTATCTGGGGCAGACACTTGTGAAGTGAGAGGGGGGAGCTAATGGCCAGTATGACATGTATATATGTGTTATTGAGTCAGTGCATGATAGTTTCTTTTTAGGGTTTGTTAGGTCTAGGAATTATGTGTTATGTTTTATGAATGAGCTTAAAACTCAACTGCCTCGAACTGACGGTGAGGGGAATTGAGGGAGATAAGACATGCCGGAAAGCGGAAACCACCCCCTCCAGTAACCCCTAGTCAGTATAGATGATGCGAGTATGAAGGAAAAACCCAACCCTTAGGTCAGACACGAAAGCCCTCTTAAAAGGTGAGTTAAAGGCCTAAGGTGTAACCACTTTCCACTAAATACTAAAAAAAAAAAAAAAGAAGAGAGGCTACCACATGATGTCTAGAGCAAGGTGACCGCGTGTAGCAAACCCTGAAGGCAGTAGGAAACCCCCTCGAAGAAAAAAAAAAAAAAAAATCCCTACCTTTAGAACCCTACTTTCTAGCCTGACTTATACCCCGAAATAACCCATCAGCCACTGGAACTATGTGCGTGCAAGGCATAAGGCAAGAAGGCAACTGCCCAGGAGGACATACAAAAAGAACCAGCTGAAGAAAAGAAAGAAGGAGAAAATCGATCTGGAATTTCCAGATCCAAAAAAATAAAAAAAAAATAAAGAAGGAATAAGGGTGGCAAAGCCACAAAGAAGAAAATTGAAGAAATGGTCGCAGATACTTGACCACAAAAAGACGGAGGAGGAAGAAGGAATAAGGGTGGCGAAGCCACAAGGAAGCTACTGACCAGTTGGAAGCCAATGTCAGAAATTGTCCGGCCGAAGAAGAAGCCCTAGCCAGAAGCCCGAATGCACACAGTTCTCCCTCATCAAAATAAAAAGTTAGTTTTTGAACTTAGAGCCTTAGGGACAACTACCCCAAACGCTACAAGCCACTAGCCCCATTACAAGCCTTAAAGACCTTCGGGAGCTGCATGTGAGATCTGAGTCCGAAACATCTGTGGTTTAGCATTGAGAGAAAACAGTCCTAACATCCCCTGTGAGGAATGAGTGACTGAGTGAACCCAGTGTTTGACCTAGGATTGGGTGATCTTGACAAGCAGATATACTGACTGGGGAAGAAAAGGGGGGCGGCGGAAGTTCAAGGCTGCCTAAGGCCGGATTGCACCTGATCTCGAGGGGAAGGGTGGTTGAAAATATAGCCTATTCTATGTGTTTAAGTTAACTATATGTGTATGTGTTTGTGTCGTTAGTGTTTTCTTTTCTTTTGCGTCAGAGTCTTGAGTCTAGCTAGGTAGAGTCGGTCAGGGGAGTAACCAGGCTCGAATTCGACTTATTTCTTTATGTTTGTCTTCAAGCTTGAGGACAAGCATGTGGTAAGTGTGAGCAGTTTGATAAGTCGTATTCTAAGCCTTGGTTACTGGTCAGTATGTCATGAAATACATGTATTATCTTCAAAACAGTTGCTTAAGTGTGCAGGATTGAAGGATCCAAGTCAGTAGGTGACGATTCGTGTGACGCAAGTGAAAAGGGCACTAGAAGGGTGCGATACTGACCAGAATGCATGCCAGAGAAAAGGCTCGAGATGGAGAAGGAGGATAGCTGGGATGATTATTCTACAAGGGCAAAAAGGTCAAAATGCGGGAGAAGTCTACCCTAAAAGCAAGGGCAAGCCTCCCTATAAAAGAAGCCATTTTGGAGAGAGAGAAAGAGTTCGGTTGAGAGTTTGACAATCACACTTAGTAGAATTCTCTCTAGAAGATCTATCCTTCAGCATTATCTTACCTCTCGTTCCTCGCCACAGCCATGGTCACTTGACGTCCAAGAGTCTGCCGGAGAAGTCATCAGTTCGCCTTTCCAGCCAGTTATCGCAGTAGTATAGTAGTATCATCGCCCGGAGTGGCACAAACAATCTTAATCGCCTTCTTAGTTAAAGTTTACTTGTTTTCATCGCTAGTTATTTTGCAAACACTCATCGTTGGTGCTCTTTTGAAGTACTTTGTTAAATTCCAGCTTTTACGTTATGAAGTTTCTATTTCGCATGTCACTTTGGTTTGAGTTTGCTTCATTCTGCCTAGGGAAGTTAGATTTAGTTATTGCTTTCAATTTCTAAGTGTTTTCTATTCGGGAGTTGTTGATTTGAAGTGTAGCTATGTTTTGTGAAGTTCTCGTGCATGAGTTTCTTTTCTGAGCCGTGATTACCACCTTGCATGTCGAAGTAAAAGTTGCAGTTTACCGTTTAATTTAAGTTTAAGCATTTTAATCGATGGATCTTGAGTTTGAATGCATGAATCTGAAGTTTAGTTATGGTGTCTGTGTTCATATGATTTTCGTCAATACTTGATGAGGAAGAAAACGTCAAAATCAACTTTATTTGGTCTACTTTTGCTTTTAAGTTACTTTTTACTTTTGTTCCCTACTTTTCAGAGGTACTATCCAGACTTGTCAGAAAGCCCCCAGCCATCAGATACACTTTGTTCTCTAACTTTCCTCTTTTAGTAACTGTCTACTTTCCACATGTCTCTGATACACCTTGTCCCCTACTTTCACGAACACTCCCACATGTCTGTTATTTTTCCCGCCTACCTTATTTTCTGTCTAGGTAAATCTCAACCCAAGCGTGGTAGCTAACCAAACACCCAGGAAAGTCACCACAGTTATCTAAACGTGTCCATCCTCGTGGGATTCGACCCTTACCTCCGCTATACTAATCAGTAGAAGTGGGTTGAGGAAATTTGTTTGAAGTCCGGTCTCGGTCGTCGTATCAACGACTCAGCTGGGTCGGGAATCTCTTCCTGATCAGTTGGATACACTCCAATTCCACATGCGAAACCATCGAGGACATAAGACCCCAGACCGAGACCCCATCAGGTGGCTTGGAGCAAAATCAAGAGTTCTGAAAATGATGGTGTACTGGGATTTCATAACTTGCGCTTGGTCAACTCTGCTTTTGGTTAGAAAACGTGTTGGGCAATTTTCAAAACGTCGAAGTCCTTTTGGAGTACACTTCTTGCTAAGTATAAGTTTGAGCCTTCATTGGGATTTAACCCGTATGCTCCTAGCCTCCTACAATTGGTGCGCCTTTTTGAAGGCTAGTATGCAATTCTTGGGCTATGATGTACTCCCTCCGTCCATGATTAAGAGTCCCATTTCTAAATGGTGCGGGTTTTAAGAAATGTTAAGAAAAGTGGGTGGAAAAAAGTTAGTGGAATAGGGGTCCCACTTGTATATATTAGTTTTAAATGATATGTGAGTGGAATGAGTTAGTGGTATGTGGGGTCTATTTACCATTTATGGTAATTATGAACCGGGACTCTTATTCGTGGACGGACTAAAATGGAAAAACGGGACTCTTATTCGTGGACGGAGGGAGTATATGGAGATGGTTTGGGCTTTGAAAATGGGCAATAGTGTCTAGTTTTAAGAGTTGGATTTTAAATTTAGATAGGCCTTTTATTTAAAGTAGCTATTAAACGAATCTCTGATCATCTCCTTTTATAGGACTGCGGATTAATTCACTAATGGGGCGGATTGGGAATCGTCAAAGTTTCAACATCTTTTGCCAGAGTAGGTTGCGAATATTATAAGAGCTATTATGCCTCAAAGTGAGGCACAAGGGGATAATGTAGTGTATTGGAGACCTTCGTCCTTAAGGTAACTTCTCGATTAAATAAGCTTACAAGGGTATGGAGGTTGTTTAAAGTGTGCAACAACCTTTTCCTTGGAGTGTGGAGTTGGGCTAGGCCATAACGAATAAAGATGTTTTTTTGGATACTTATGAAAAATGGAGTATTGACCAACGAAGATAAAGCTAGGAGATGGCTATCGCTGACAGATCTTTGCAATATGTGTGTCCATAAACATGAGAGTGGTTTACATATTTTAAGAAATTGTACGAATGCTATGAGTACATAGGATGACATTTCAAGACATGGCGGGGAAGAGAGGTTTTTTTAATTATCATTGAGTCTGACAGATTCAATGTTTTGTACTTCCTCTGTTCTAAGGAAGATGCCCCCTTCCTTGGGCGGCACGAGATTTTATGCAGTTTTATTTTGTGCGTTAGATGAAGAGAATATAATAAGAGAGGGGGAATAAAATAGATATAAAATGAGTCCTATTTTTAGTAATGAATCATCTTAGATTGGACAAACTAAAAAGGAAAGTGGTCATCTTCGATGGGACAGATGAAGTAATATGTTTCATGGGAAGTGGTTTTAGACGGAGTTCAATTTTCAGGCTTGAATTTTGGTACATTTGAAAGAAAAGATGTGATTTTATCTTTAAAACTAGGAGGAGCTGAGGAAGTGTTATCACACATATCATTAATATGACAAAAATGGTGGATGAGGCTCGGATGATGGATGGTAGAGTTCGAGGTGCTATTCAACTTCCTAGATTTATTTGCTAGAAACCACCGTCAAGAGGTACTGTAAGGCTCAATACTGGGACCTTTAATATAACTAGTGTTACCACCTGTGCTATGTACAGGACAAAAGATTTTTAAATAACGAAGATATATTAATTTAAAATAAAGAATATAGAGTAAATAAGTATAAAAATATATTTACATAATTAACTAAAATAAGTATTTATAAAATTATAAACAATTAAAAATATTATAAACAACAACATAAAGATATTTGTACTTCTCTCAATCCACTCTCAATGAAACATTTCATATTTTAGCAGATGATTGTATACTATTTTAACATTTGATATGAGTGTAGTAGTATAGAATAAAAGAAACAACAAAAGAGGAGATGTGTGGATAAAATAGAATAAAACATACAAATATAGAAAAATGTAATACTATTTGAACGAATAAATAGTTCACCAGTTTTGATTAACAAAACATAAGTATTCATAAATGCAAACAAAAGCATAAGAAAAACAATAACAAACCAGTAGTTCATAAGTTTTGAAATTGCAACATTATTGTTAATAATTAAAAACATATTTTTTAGAATTAAGTAGACATGATAAAATGAATAAAAAAATTACAATTAACAAATGCATTTTCATCAAAATTAAATTCAATAGTACATAATAATATTTTGAAAATTATAAAAAAGAAATAGAACTCAAAGTCATAAACAAAATGATCTTATCTAGTAATAGAATAAATCAAAATCAACTCAATTATAACTGTGTGTACTTCTAGTAATTTAAATATAAATATATTTATAAATCATATATCTTGAATATAAATATATATTTATAACTAATTTCAACATATTTAATTAAACTAATATATTATACATAAAATTATATATTATTATTCACATTAACAATTAATGTTATGCAATATTGTTCTTTGTTTAATAATGATACTATCAGTTAAATATATTAAAATAAAAGAAATTGAGCAGAGAATGAATATAATAAGATAAAGGATAAAGTAGAAATAACGATGTTTTCATTTCAGAAAATGTAATAATTAGAATAAGACATAAAAAAAATCCATGCACTATTGTTAAAATAAGATATTTATTGGCCGACGGACGAAAAAAGAAAAATGGAATATTTAATGACAGACGGAGGGAGTAGCATTTTTTTTTTCGAATTATATAATTCAAGAGATTTGTAATAAGTTAATTTAAGAAAAATATAAGCATAATTTGCAAACAATTGAGTATGTATTGATAACTAAATAATTTTAATTCCAAGTATTAATTATTTATTTATTTTTAAATAGAAAACCTCCAACTTTATTATCGAATCTATCAAGTTAAAGATTCATTTTACTATATAACAATTTCCAATAATAATACCTATATTTTTAAATTACAAGTCTAATAAAAGGCAAAATAATAATATACAAATTTAATTACAAAAGAATTTAAACTAAAAAGATTTATACAAAGTCTTATAAGTTAACAGTCCGAATTAAAACCTAATATCTAAAACATAAATATAATGATATAATCATAACACCCATTTTGGAATTCTAAATTTTTATAAATTTTACACAAATAAACCCAAATAATAGTACTCCATAAATTAAAATTTCTTACAAATCCTACATAAAAAATCGGCGCCGCCCTCTCCCTCTCCCCCAAATCGGCGTTGTGCCTTAGTGTGTATTGTATAACGGCAGCTGATTCTCCCAACACCCACTCCGCCGGTCTGCTCGCTGTCTCGGAGTTTGGTCCCCGCCGCGGTTGCTACTCGCCATCATCAAACGCCGTCGTCTCCTGAAGCAGGTCGCTGGTCCGGATTCGTGGGCAGTGTCGCGCAACCGCTGACTCGCAGCCTTGCCGCCGATCAGATCTTTTCACCTCCTTTTTCTTCTTCTCATCTTTCTCTCTAATTGCATTGATGTATTGTTATTTGTTTATATAGAGATTTTGTTTGTGTTGGTTTATATAGAGATTTTGTGTGTATAACTGCAAGATTACAACTTCTTATTTCTTGAAAATCGTCGTACAACTGTTATTCACTCAATTTCTCTCTCTCTCTTGGAAACTGCTGTCTCGATACATACAAAAAAAAAAGATTAGAAAATAAGCTCCAAATTTAACTAAGTGAATTTACCAAAAGAACCATCTCACATGATATATTTTTCCTGCCAAAAAGAGTATCAACTATCATAGTAATTTTAATCAACTCTCCCTTTTAGTAGTATAGATATAGATTTATATTTTTAAATAACAAGTAGTTGTCCAATCAAGGGACTTTAATATGGAGTAATTCATATTTCCACACTTTTGATACAACTGTTTCACATTAAGAATAATTTTACCATACAAAAAAATAAAAATAATAATAATAATAATTGAAGTATACAATAAATTACAATCAAATCTCTAAATTTGGGAATAAATCAAATGCACATGTGTAGGCCTGCTTATTCGGCCGGTTCCGGTTTTAACCGGACCGGTTGACCGGTTAACCGATTTTAAAGTTTCATATATCCTAGAACCGGAACCGGAACCGATCGGTTCCGGTTTGGAACCGGCCGGTTAAGAACCGGTCGATTCCGGTTCCGAACCGGAACCGATGTGTAATTTTAATCCGAATTTATTTATAATTTTAAATAGTTCAATACTGAAAAAATAATAACCCAAAATCTAGAAAATATAACAAATAATACCTAAAAATCAAATAAATACACAAATAATACAAATGAACAATACAATAATATTCATATATGGATAAGAGTGATGTCAAGTGTAGTAGGTCGTCGGACTAGTTTATGTTAACAATTTTTTAATAAAAAAATATGAGTTCTAAACTTTAGCAATTTTTTTTAAAAATAAGTTTTAAAATTGAATTCCATTTTCCCTTTTTTGACTAAACAAATATACAATGAAATTTCTAATACTAATTGATCTTGTTGTGACTTTTTGGTTTAAAACAGAACAGTTAATAAATTATTCACAAACATGTTAAAATCGTATGTTAAATGAATTGTTACATAAATTTATAATACGGTTAAATTTATTTTCATATGAAATGATATTGTATTTGTATAAGTTCTTTTGGAAATTAAAAACAAACTTATGTCCTCCTGCTCATTGTAGTTAGTTCATAAAAAATGGATTGGGGAAATAATTGTAGATTTAAAATATCACGGTTTAAACATTTTAAATACTTGAAACAAAGCTCGCAAATCTAACACTATTTAAATCTAAAAACCACTCAATATTTCAAATTATTATACTTTAGTTCAAAATTAATTCAATTAAATTAGATTTATTAGTATATTAAATTAAAAAAAAAAATTTGAATTATAATCCGGTTTCCGGTTAGGAACCGGTCGGTTCCGGTTCCGAACCGAAACCGGTTTTATTTAAAAGAGTGAACTACATAAACGGTACCTGATCTTTCAATTTCGCACATAAATGGTACCTGATCTTTATTTTATATCGTTTTTGGTACCCCATGACAAAAATAGCCCTAGGTACTAAATATGTGATTTTTTTGTTATGGAGGATATTTTTGGAAATTTCAATCAAATAGAACCAAATATGTAATTTTTTTTCCTTTTTTTTTCTTTAGTTTATTCTTCTTTCTTTTTTCTTCATGTTCTTCTTTTTTTTAGTATTTTATCTTCCTTTCTTCTTTCTTTTTCCCTTAGTTTATGTTTCCTCTTTTTCTTCTTTCTTTTTAGTGTTTTATACATATATCTAATTGCATTCATAATATAAATCAATAACAAAACACCTAATTAAATTAATTATTTAAAATAATTAAATTAATTGAATATTTTAATTAAATTATTTATACTCATTTTAGGGTTGAAACACCTAACTAAAAATATTCAACTCTTTATCATTATGAATACAATTCACAATTTTAAATTTTGACTAAGACTATATTGATTAGTTATTAATTTAATACAAAATAATAATTATTATTTATTAATTATTACTAGTTTTTACTATTACAAATATAATATAATTATAATAATTAAATATAATTATAACTATAACTATAATTATGATTAAATATATATTAAAAAATAAATTAATTATTAATTTATAACATCAAAATAATAATATTAATATTGATTAATCATAATAGTACTATAAATAATGAGGAGAATGAGAGAATGTATCATAATATCACTTTTGGTACTAGTTTTGTCAATGCCCAAAATACCCTTTATGACATAAATGGAAAAATGAATTTGTTTAGGGGGTATTTTGGGATGAAAATTACACCAGGTACCAAAAATGTGATTAATAGGTACCAAAAACGATATAAAATAAAGATCAGGTACCATTTATGTGCGAAAGTGAAAGATCATGTACCGTTTATGTAATTCACTCTATTTAAAAAGTTGGAACCGGTACCGAAACCGAAACCGGAAAATTCGGTTCCGATTTCTCAATTAACCGGCCGGTTCCGGTTCTGATTCTGGTTAACCGAGAACCGGAGAACCGTTTAAGCACCCCTACACATGTGCATGATTCTGATAATACATATATCTAAAATTAAAATTAAAGTATGTAATATTAATGGATGTGTATAACAAAAAAAATTATAAAGTGTAGAAGAATATACTATTAAGTAAAATTTAGTAGTAATGCTTGCAATAAATCAATAATTTAGTAATTTACAGTAATTTTGTAATTTCTGAAGATTTTGTTATGATTGTGACGTTAATAGATTTAAATCAACATTAGGCCCGTCTGGTAGCCCTAAATAGCCCAGAAACACCATTCTTTCAGGGCAATTCTCCCGTTTGGTAGCAGCCCCTCCAATCGGCCGACCCGGCATACTCCAAGCGGGTTTCCAGGTTCTACATACTACTATCGGCAGATCTGTGCTAGCACTATCAGAGGAGGGAGTGGTATAGTTTTCACGACTCTGCCGTTAACACCGATTGGGAGTCCAATTATACAAAAATACCCTCTGAAAGTTGACGTATTTTGTTGGTCCACCGCTGCAGGTGAACATTATTCCGTTTGAATTTGCAAAGCTTCAGGGGCCGGCGAAGGCGTTTACCCAATTTCGAAGTCGGCCGACAATCCAATCCGGTGACCGCCTATTTTCAATTTCGGTATCAACGCCACCAATTTCATTCGGGTATGTCGAATTTTTTGGTTTTTGGGTTTGTTCTGGTAGATATGATTATGCAATTGCTGTTGCTGTTTGAATTTGGGTTGAAGTTTGGTGTCAATTTTGACCCTTCGTGGGTGGCCAATTATTATGCAAGCCGTATATGCATTGTTTGCCCTGTCAAAATGTTCGGATTGTGTAGAATATTTGCAATTTTTCTTGTTGTGATGTTGATTTTTCAGCATGGATTTGTGTAAATTCACCCAAAGATGAACACTTTACTCCCTCTGTATACATGTTCACAGCCTGGAATGCAGATTTTCAGTTTTTACAAGCTTCATCGGATGGAGCAGCTCTGAATACTCGTCATATGTGTGGTTTAGATGTAGCATTGTGTATTCATTGCTGCAAATTGGGATTGTTTTGAATAAAATTCCAATGTTCAAGTCTAGTTTTTGCATTATGTTATTCGGTCTTACTTACCTACTTATCACATTTCTGGAAATAAGTAATGACCTATTGATTTAAGGCAGCCACCACGAATTCCATTGTGTTGCTCCTTTGAGTTTAAGGTACTGAGTTTCCATTACAGGATGGAGGACCCCCGAGATAGGAAGAGAAAGGAGATGGAGGCCGCGGTAGTCATGATCGAGGAAGAAGGGAAGAAGGCCATGTTGTGAGAGAGAGGGAGTGACCAAAGGAGCTTGGAGTCTGGAGGAGGACAAGATTCTTGTTGAGTTTATCACATAGAATGGACATGGCACTTGGAGAAATCTCCCTCAGCTTGTAGGTTTTTTCTTCTTCTTTTTTTTTTTTATACCAATTTGGCCATTTTAGTTTTTCTGATGCAATAGTTTACTGTATGGTAGTAGCTGAGTTTGTGTTGAAGAGATGGAAAATAATTAAGGCATTTTGTGCTCTGTCTGTTTTCATTTGTTAAGCAAAGGTCCAAGAATTGATTTTGTTTTGTGTGTGTGTGTGTGTGTGATGTTCCTAGTTTGTGATTGAGGGTTTTAGGAGTTGGAGATGGAACTTGTTTTGTTCCATGCTGATTGTTTTCTTAGAGCAAGGAGGATGAGGAACTTGTTTGCTGTTACCTCAATGATTGTGGGATATGCAGCAAGAGATGAGATGGGGGAGGCACGGAGCCTTTATGATTTGGCCGCTGAGAGGAATTTTGTGACGTGGATTGCTGTTATATCTGGTTATGTGAGGCTGCAGAGATGTGAGGATGTTTTAGCTTTGGTTCGTGAGTATGCAACAGTGGATCGACAACTCCAGATGGGGTGATCCTCGTCAGCATGCTTGTTGCATTTGCTGTGCAAGCTGAAGTTGATCCTGGGAAACAAATTCATGGATACATGTTGAGGTTTGGGATTATGATTTATGATGGATAAGAAGGTGTGATGAGGGGTAGTTTAGTCAAGCAAATTTTGTTTCAGCCATACTCTAATTCAACCAAACCAAGGAAACTAGGCTATAATTTTTGGTTGGCCTGAACCAAACAACCTACAACTCTATCCACTCATTTATGAAACACCATTTTCATTAGGTTTGTGTTAATATTTGTTGGGCTACCAGACGAGCCCTAATAGAACCTTCTAATATGATATGAGTAGTTTTGGTTACTTTTATACGAAATGGGGCAGCTTTCCAAAATAATATATGAGCATATATATTTTCAGCAAGAATCAATAATAATTATGTGGTTGGTTTCCTTAAAAATAATGTTTTCGAAGTGTGTTTTATACGTGAAATTGAAAATCTAATGCAGAAATAAATATGATACGTTTCTATTAAAAATGACGCCAAACCTTTTGTTTTAATATAAGAAAATAAACGATATATCTATACATAACATCAAATCTATTAAAAATAGAAAAGTGTGGCTCTGGGTTTAGCAGTCTAGGAGCATCCGCAGCGACATGCTCGTCCGTCCGTATCGCTGGCAAGGACACATTCGTCCGTCATTGCAGCTCGTCCGTCCGTGCCAGCGGCACGACGCTACTCTTAAATAAGAGCACGTCCGTGCCGCTGAGCAGCCTTATGTGGCGCAATGCGATTGGCCAACGATATATCCGTTGGAAAATTTGATTTTTTCTTTTTTTTTTAAATTTGAAATTAATATTAAAATATATATATATATATATATATATATATATATTTTTGGATTCCCAAAAAAAGAGCCATTTATGGACGTTTTTTTGGAATTTTTTTAATTCCAAAATCATTAATAAATACACATATTTATCATCCACTTTTCACATCAAATTATTTCTCATTCATATTTTTTCATACTAATCATCTACATCTTCCTGTCTCACTCAAACCATCTCTAAAATATTTCAAAAATGGATTTCACTGATCTCATTGCGGAAGCGGAACGCGAAGAACAGGCATACCAGGAACAATATCGCGCCACCTATGAAGCCTATGTCGCCGCCAATACCCCCGCCCCTCCTCCTCGACCAACTAGATCAACTCGCCGCCGCTACATCCATCGTGACCGAAAGGGAGCCCACGAAAGGCTCGTTGCCGACTATTTTTCCGACCAGCCGCGGTATCCAGAAGATTACTTTCGGTGCCGTTTTTGCATGGCAAAACGGTTGTTTATGCGTATTGTCAACACATTGTCCACCCGTGTTGAATACTTTCAACACTTTGTAGACGCAACCGGTCGGCAAAGTCTCTCGACGTTGCAAAAGTGTACTTTTGTCATCCGACAACTTGCTAATGGGCAAACGGCTGACTTCTTCGACGAGTATTTGCATGTGGGTGAGTCAACTGAAATCCTATGCCTCAAAATTTTTTGCGACGACGTTCGTTCTACTTTCGGCGAGGAATTCCTTCGGGCAACCACCACTGAAGATTGTCAACGATTGCTTCATCTTCACAAAACAGCCACGGATTCCCGGTATGCTAGGCAGCATTGACTGCATGCATTGGAAGTGGAAGAGTTGCCCGACTACTTGGAGGGGGCAATGCTTAAACGGCCACAAAGGCGGCGGCCCAACGCTTATCCTTGAAGCGGTCGCCAACTACCGCCTATGGATTTGACATGCATATTTCAGTGTTGCTGGATCCAACAACGACTTGAACATGATCTATTCTTCACCACTATTCAATGATGTTTTGAATGGTGTAGCACCGGCGATCGACTTCACCGTCAACGGAAATGCATACCACAGGGTTACTATCTCGCCGATGGTATCTACCCAAGGTGGTCGATTTTTGTGAAGACATTCAGCAATCCGCAAGACCCGAGATGGATTCTTTTTGCGGAGCGTCAAGAGTCTGCTCGGAAAGACGTCGAAAGAGCTTTTGGGGTCCTTCAAGGCCGATCAACATTGTGAAGGCCCCGTCTCGACTGTGGTATGTTAAGAATATCGCCGACATCATGTGCACGTGTATTATCTTGCACAACATGATTATAGCTGACGAAAGACCGATGACGGCTAACTTTTACGACGAGGATGAAGCCGGAAGCTCAACCGCGAGGTCTCCCCCACGCCGAGGTGTGCATACGATGGTCTCGAAAGAAGACACACAATGCGCGATACAAGAGTCCACATTGAGCTACAAAAAGATCTAATCAATCACATTTGGGCGAATTCTACGAGTAGTGGGTCTTTTTAATTTTATGAATTTAATTATGTATTTTTTAATTTTTAGGATTTTAATTATGTAATTTTTAATTTTTAGGATTTGAATTATGTAATTTTTAATTTTTTTGTAATTTGTAATAGTATTCTGGGTATTTTTAATGTATTTTAATTTTGTTGTAAAAATATTTTTATTTAAATTAAATAGTGGAATGGTGTGACCCTTGAGCTTGTCCTTGCGGAAAAGCACGGATGTGGGTGTTGTGCTCTTACCTAAGGACAAGGAGTAAAAGTGGGCCCGGGCCCACTTTTGTGCTCTTAGCTAAGAGTACGGATGAGGATACTCTGAGAACTAATGAGGAAAAACTAGCCCTTGTTTTAAGTCAAGCAATTGAATAAATGAACTTTGATATTTTTTTTTGAACTTTATTTTTTACGTACAAACAAACGATTTTTGAACTTTTATTTATTTTTATCCTAAAAATAATAGTTGAAACTGCTATTACAACTAAATTTTTTGTAGTAAATTGACTAAATTAAAAAATCAAAATCAAAATCCACGTAAATCACTTTTCCACGGTTTAGGCCCAATGGATGCTAATTAATTAGTATACTATCAATGGTACGTTATTGAGCTGAATTTAGGTGGCCAATTTCATGGATATCTATATATTGTTCCCCTAAAAAATTCTTGTGAAATACAATTTTTTTACACCAATTATTTATATCAATATACGCATAATTGGTGGCCATGTGATATTTCTAGAATATAATTCAAAACAATATACTAGTACAAACTCATCCTACCATTTAAACAATTCCTAAAACTTATGAGTTTTACCACAAGAAATTAAAATAGGAGTACATCAAATGACTAACTTAACATGATATTCTCATTCATCGAAATTCAATTTTTGAACTAAGAAATATCATAAGCATATACTAAAAGCATAGAATAAACTCATACTACCATTTAATTAATTCCTACAAACTTTATGAGTTTTACCACAAGAAATTAAAATACATCAAAACGACCCATTTGATTTTGTCAAGTGTAACACGTAATTTAATTCCGTACCAACCTTAATTACCTATAAATAATTAAAAGTGATGCCAATTTCACTCAAATAAATTCAATTTTATTTTAGGATCGCAAGACCTAGACTAAACTAACTAGGCAAATGTACTTAATTTATCCTTACTCTTTAGTGAACTAAACAAATAATCTTCCCTCAACCATTTTGATGGGAACCAAATTATGGATGGAGTTGAAGAAGGAAAATAAACCATGGAGACGATAATGAAATGCTCAATGCAGAAATAAATAAGAAAAGATTCAAGTAATCTATAAAAACCTAGCTCTATAAATATATAACAAGCGGAGATTTTGTTAGAAGATTGGCAATTTCTTAGCTCTCAACCCCAACGGCTCCTTATCTCGAAACTCGAGGGGACTAACCTTGAGTGCAAGCGGAGCCGTTAAGGGAGAGAGCTTAGAGAAAGACAATCTTCCTAAGTCGAGCCCACAAGAAAATAGTGCTTTGAGTCGTAATTACGTTGGTAAAGGAAGAAGTGGAACTTGATTGTGATTTGTGTGTGTGCGGTCTATATATAGTACTAAGGTGTGTTATTTTAATAAAATCCCACAAAAGAATTGGCTAAAAGCTAGGAAATGAACGATGCAACCAATAGAAAGTTTGGGGGGATTTCTAATGCAAATCAAGGAAATGGAGAGGAAATTACAATGGAATTTAGCTTAGATTTTGCTTTTCTTAGCCTCCAACCAATACTAAGCATATCAAAGCAAGAAACGCCTCTGTGACGTGGTGCATAGTAATATTACAATAACCG
The DNA here is from genome assembly GCF_029641045.1 of Salvia hispanica. Taxonomy (NCBI): domain Eukaryota; kingdom Viridiplantae; phylum Streptophyta; class Magnoliopsida; order Lamiales; family Lamiaceae; genus Salvia; species Salvia hispanica. Next base: position 41,197,408 of record NC_142696.1, read on the forward strand.
CAATTCGTTTTCATTTAGAAAATTTCCACTATTTTTATTAGATTGTGTTTATTATTATAAATGTTTTACTATATGTTAAAATGAAATGTTTTGTCCTGGAACACCATTCTTCCCAGTTATAGTATTTCCACCTAAATAATTAAATTTTTGATACTTCAACCCAAATATTTCGGACTGCTTTTGATGGAAGTCTAAACAAAACCGTTTCATCATAACAAGTTGTCTACATGTGTGTCAATATCATGGAAATTAGTCAAATATAAATTAAAGAACAAGGAAACCCTACTAAAAAAAACCCAATTCTGTTGTCATGTATCAAGCTCTCTCTCAAAACTGGCGTTTCTTGAAATTATCATTCGAGTATTTTTATTTATAAAAAAAATTTATTCATTTTTGCTTATTTATGAGAAGAAATATTTTGTGACAATATGTTTTGCTTATGCATTTACTAAAATGTTTTGAGTTACATTTAAATATATACAAGAAGCAAACGGGTCCAAGTCTTCTACATAATAGTATCGTAAATTTGTAATAATGATTTTTGTGATACTAATGTTATGCGTGAATTCGGCATAAAATGATCAACAAATTATTTGAGACAAGGTACTTGAAATGTCTATCGTAAAATGACTATATTCTTTTATAAGATTTATAAAGTTTCAAATATGGATTTTTTTGGTTTAAATAGAGTAGATTTTTGTCATACTAATGTTATGCGTGAATTCGGCATAAAATGATCAACAAATTATTTGAGACAAGTTACTTGAAATGTCTATCGTAAAATGACTTATATTTATTTGCCAAAAAGTAAAGTTTCAAATATGGAATTTTTTTGTTTAAATAGAGTATCACATAGAAACTACTCCCTCCGTTTCACTATAGTTGAGTCATTTTACTATTTCGGAAAGTTTCTTCATAGTTGAGTTATTTCCTTATACAGTGATTTTTTTCTCTTTCTTACTTTACCCTCTCTAGGGAATACTTACCACTATACTACAACGATTGAATTGTTAACTAATCATAAATGCAAGTTTAAGGAAATATTTTGTTAGGCTTGGTTCCTTTAGTTGGAGTTAATGGGATTGTTTTGCCTAGTTTGTTCTAGTTTGACTTTGGGCGATGTATTTTCTGATTTGCAGTTTTTCGCAATGAAGGGAAGAAATATGATTTATTCACACTTGTTAATCTTCACTCTAGGTTTGCTTGAGGATCATGGAGCAATCACCTAAGATACAAGGGTAATAGCTTTGCTACACATTTTAGGTGTTTGTAGGTAACTATTAACTTATATCCACCATCTTTATAGCTACTATAGTAACCACCATCGTTATCTTGTCATCAATGTAGCCAATTTCTATTTCACCTCATTGTATCACGTTATTGTAACCATTAATTAGTATGTGGATGCTTCTAGCCATGTTTATAGTTTTGAAGTTTCATTGCATTCGAAGAATTGAAAATTGATTAGTGGTTGTAACACTGCTCAGATAGCATATAACAAATATAATAAAACTCAGAATTCTCATAGTAAAGGAGCAGTAGTATAATACAGTTAGCTCACCTTGACCTCCACAGATGTGCCAGTGCCACCCACACCAACAGCATCACATCATTCGCATCGATCCATCTAACAAGTAAAAAAATATGCAACAATAGGTAAAAACATAATAAAGGATGAAAATGAAAGTAAGGTGAACTAACAAATGTATGGTGTATTAAAAAAATCACATTTACCTCTTTCCGCTTAGTTGGCGGAGAACGGACAGTGATATGAGTGATGAGATCAGGTTTATATTGAGAAGCTAGAGAGCAGGGTGGTAGGCCGCGAGGCATGGCTCGGGAGTAGGTGGTGAGGATTCCCATTGAGACCTTGTCTAGTTTCTCAAAGAAGAAAACATGGGGGGCGTGACATGAATCATTAGAAGGTAATCTCGTATTGAACATATAAAACGGTTGTGAGGGTCTGGCCGGCCATGGCTTGAATGTCTCGAGGGGCTTTTGCAGGTGGCTTCGAGGCATGATTTGCTCGTATATGTGGGCGGAGTAGCCCCACGAAATGGAAAGGGACCAATTGCTCTGCTTGTGGTAGCAGATGGTCTGCTGCAGCATACGGGACTGGTCAGCCGTAGCCGCCTCCATGAGATGGCGTGTTGACTCGTGATGGTCCATGCCCGGGAATATTGGTTTAACCATGTGTAAATGATGGAGTGAGAGTAGTGGGGATTTTGGATGTGAAGATAAGAATCCAGAGAGGTCGCTGCGTAAATCGATCTACAAAAATGGTATTAAATAAAATTTTAGAATGGAATAATTATATTATACGGAGACATACCACAATAATAATATCAATTATGTTTGTGAGTTGACCAAACGATAGAGAGGTTAATGCCTGAGGTCTCAGGTTCGAATCCTGTGTAACACGACCTTTAAATTTAAATTCATTTTTACCCAAAAAAAACATTACTCTGTATAACTAAGAAATGTTGATTTAAGTAGATTTCATCAAATTATACCATCTATTGCATGTTTGTGTGAGAGAATTCAGAAAAAGGGATTAATTTCGCTGACCTTTCGAAATATGGGTCCGAGGCATGCGAATTTTTCGGAATAAGGGATTTTCGATTTTTTATACATTTTCTCTTCTTTTTAATGATTATTTTGTTCCTAACATTTATTAAATGACCAAATTACCCTCCATAAATTTTAACACAATTTATAAAAAAATCATCCAACACCCCCACCCC